>NC_058054.1:1798415-1993415 GCF_020085105.1 Siniperca chuatsi
TATTAAACACTATACCACAGAATTTATACTTAGTAACTGACTGTATCTAACCTATGCATAAAAATCTACATTTTAAAAACCAACCACAACACGTCATAATTGACATTTCTGACAGCAGATCAAAGTGATAAATGAGATGAATTGATGAGATTTGATGGTGAGAAAAGGCGAGCAGAAAACAGTCAGTCAGCATGTGTGCAGTTGATGAACGGCCCCTTGTTTCTGAGGATCATCAGCAGAGAGAGTCCACAGCAGTACACCAGACTCTTCACTATCAGCACTGTGTACAGCAAACAGAGCAGCTTCACCCTGCACTGATACAGAAACGGGGTCGAAGCTGGAACTTCTGAAACAGAAAAGGAGTCAAAAAGAAATGTCAGTCCTCTGCTCCTCTGCGCTCTTTGACAGCGTCTCCACATGAAGCTGAATCACTGCTGAACACAGTCACCAAGCCTTCATTACCTTGTTCTCTTTGGGCCTCCACTGTGCCCCCCTCGTGCTGGACGTAGCAGCGGTATTTATATGTGTGGAGAGCATCCCGATCAATCACTCTGATGGCGGCGGTGCGTCCCGACTCTCTGAGCTCCAGCTGCTCTCCCTCAGCAGGGGGCAGATCCTCCAGAGGACCATTCTCCTTTCGTCTTTTCCAGGAGATCTGGACCAGAGGAGGAAACATGGCTGAGGCCAGACACAGCAGGGAGCTCTTCCCCTCCAGGTGGGCTCTGGATGCTGCTGGGTACACGCTCACCACGGGCTTCACCACCTGCTCATCTGAAGTTTGACAGCAGCAACAAGCAGCACAGGCACACATTCACACAGTCAGCAGCAGCTTCCAGCACTGCACTGCATTCAGTCTGATTCTGGAAACTACATGGACTCTGATCACTAAACTACTTGTCAATACAGCACAAAGTTCATTACATACAGTGGTGTGAAAAAGTGTTTGCCCCTTCCTGATTTCTTATTTTTTTGCATGTTTGTCACACTTAAATGTTTCAGATCATCAAACAAATTTAAATATTAGTCAAAGATAACACAAGTAAATACAACATTTTTAAATGAAGGTTGTTATTTTTAAGGGAAAACAAAATCCAAACCTACATGGCCCTGTGTGAAAAAGTGATTGCCCCCTAAACCTAATAACTGGTTGCTCCACCCTTAGCAGCAACAACTGCAATCAAACGTTTGCGATAACTTGCATGAGTCTTTTACAGCGCTGTGGAGGAATTTTGGCCCACTCATCTTTGCAGAATTGTTGTAATTCAGCCACATTGGAGGGTTTTCAAGCATGAACTGCCTTTTTAAGGTCATGCCACAGCATCTCAATAGGATTCAGGTCAGGACTTTGACTAGGCCACTCCAGAGTCTTAATTTATAAATATTTTATCTTTCTATGTTTAACTATTTGCACTTTTTAATGCTGTTCTTTTGTATTTTTTTATCTGTATGGTGTTGTATTTTGTGAAGCACCTTGTAACTCTGATTTCTAAAGGCGCGATAGAAATAAACCTTATTATTATTATTGATTTTAATGGATGAAGTCAAATTCTCATAATATTACAGCAAAATAATGAATAATAAATAATGTAATAGAACATACTAATAATATAATATAATAACAAATAATACTTTGTTAAATCATTGTAAATCTTGCCCTCATATAAAAGAAAATAGTTTCTTTCTTCTTGGTTAAACTTCTGCTGCATGAATGATGTTATTTTATGTTGTTTTTTAGAAGATTGGAGTCTTCTGATATTATCTATTAATCAAACAAATCGGTCACAGATATGGTTTGTTGCCTCATATACGTTAGAAAAGTTGTATTAGAATATTCTAATGTTTTTTTCATTATGTAATAATTCAGTTGTTTTTCAACCTGTTATTCTGTGAACCTTGATTTTCATTTCCTGAACTTTCTGGCTGCAGCCTCAGGAAGAAGTCGCTCGTAGCTTCCACATTTTCTGCCCTCTGCCTTTGTAGAAGAAATACAACATGTTTGTATGAACACATGTTATTGTCTTTGTGTTATTTCTTACTTCCACCCTTTTCCACTCGATACTTCACAAAATGCTGTTTAGGAATACAGATAAAAATGAAACCTGTATTTTAACCTCATCAGTTATGCTTCTTTAGAGCTTCGTGCACATGCTTATATTTTTTAACAAGTTATCTCGATTTAAAGTTGTTAAATAATCCCATTTATTTGAGTCTTTTCTGGCACTGCACCACATGTGGCTCTGCTTCCTGAAAGTATGTTCTCACCACAAACTGCAGCATTATACAAACTTCAGCTCCTCGTTTGATTCACCACAAACATGTCATCAGATATTACAAAAAACAGAAATTCAAATATTCAGAAATGGGAGGCTGTGAGGGTCAAAAGGCAGTACAGCGTTAATATATATATAAAAAAATACAATTGTCAGTACAAATTATTACAATATGTATAGTGTGTTATATTATATTTTTACCACCATATACTCCGCTGTAATGAGTACAAAACTAATCAATAATTAAATTTTATAGGTTTTAACCTTGAAATGAAACACAATCACCATGATGTGTTCTGATACGTTACACGTGAAGGAAATAGTTATTATATATTATAATGTAATATAATACTTTCCTGTTAAAACTATAATATATTTACACATTATGTATTACAACATTAAAATATAAGTATATCTGCATGTATGTATAATAACTAATACATTATAATCACCACCAAAATATTTACTATTATATATTTGAAATCATGTTAAGTATCATACACTATTAAGGTTTATAGTAAATGTGTATTAAGATGTGTGTGTGCTATCATACATCATATATCCTATCTAATACAAAAATATAAATTAGTGTACATGAATTCTATTTATTGTAAAATGATTTAAAATCTCTTTGCCTTCACGCATTAACATGTTTTGTGCTAAAGAACATATTTCTCATCATATTAAATATAATTACCATAACATCCATTTTACCTGTTAAAATATACAGTATAATTATTGTCCTATACAATATAAAGTATTTAGCACTAAATGTATTTCAAAATACATTTGCAAACACATATTAAAATAGATTTCACGTCACAGATCATCTTGATTTTAAAGATTATTATTAAGAGGTTATAAAATCTCTAGACTGTAATATTAACATTATCAGACTGTTTTTAGCTCTAAAATACAATTATTTTTCTCATGCAGAAATAAAGACTAACTTCAGCTGTGCAGTGAGATTTCAACATCTTTTCAGGAATCATGAACCTTTTTTATGTAACAACAGCTGCATGGCTGCAAGAATTCTCTGCTAATTATAAAAAAACTAACATGTAAAGCCTGAAGCAGCAGAAACTCATTAAAACACATTTTCAACTTGTTCAATAAAACAACTGAAGGAAAATGAATGTTTATTCTTACCTGTTACATACAATTTAGTTCCAGAGCCAAAGATGTCGTAGTCACAGTGAAACAGACTGATACAAAAACCTGTCTGCTGCTGAATGTGTCAGCTGAGGTGAACGAGTCGAAATTATGAACCAGGATCATATTTCAGCTCCATGATGTGTTTCTCTGATGTTCATATCAACATGACTGTCTCTTCTTTTATTGTCTCTTTAGACACACTAGCAGTGCTGCTCTATGGATGCTAATGTCTGTCGGTCCACTGCTTTAGTACAGATGGACTGGACCTGGACCAAAGAATGGATGGATGGATTGACATGAAATTTTGTTAAGACATTCTCGGTCCCCAGAGGATTAACTTCATTAATTCACTTTGTTGATTCTGACTCTTTATCTAGCGCCACCAGCAGGTCGATGTTTTAGGTTCAGACTGAAATATCTCAGCTACTGGATGGATTACCATTTAATTTGGTTCAGACATTCATGTTCCCCTCAGGATGAACTGTAATATCTTTGGTGACCCTCTGACAGGTCAAACTTTAATCTGTCCAGTACTTTGGTTCATGACCAAATACCTGCAGAACTGATGACATTCGGACTTTCTGTCTGTTTTGTGGCACCTGGAAGTTGCTCGATGTCCTCCCTGATTCATATTCTTCATATATGTTTACAGTCTATCTATAATATAGATCTTCATTAATTTGACAACACATACACAGCATTTAGAAAACACGCTCCAAATACAGAAACACACTGCAAAAAACTCTGCATGAGTCTCGCGAGATCTTGCAGAGCGATAAAGTAGAATTCTATCAGTAATTTTAATGATTTATGAGGAGATTTAGTGTTTATGACAGATATTAACCTTCACTATCCCGCCTCCAGTGTTGACAGACAACCTGTAGCCTGCATGGTAATCATATAGGCATTGTTAGACCTGAAATATCCGAAGGTATAGGCTACAGAAGGCCAAGCATTGTAATGACAAATACTGTAGATCAGACTGTGCAAAGTGTAGAAACAGTACAAAACAAAACAACAGGAAAACAATGAACGGATGAAATGGATTCGACTTCATGAGTCACAAACCTTTTTAGTGTCCTCTGGAAACACTTCCGTTGTCGTCTTGTGTTTGCAGCGTGTTTCTGTATTTGGTTGTGTCATGTGTATTTGCAGCACATGTGTTGTCAAATTAATGTAGATGTTTTTTAATTTGCTTTTGCATGGATCTAACGCCATCATCAAGTTTGCAGACGATACCACGGTGATTGGGCTCATCAGCAACAACGATGAGACTGCCTACAGGAGGAGGTCCAGCACCTGGCCACATGGTGCTCAGACAATAACTTGCTCCTTAACACCTCCAAGACAAAGGAGCTCATCGTGGACTTCAGGAAGGAGAGAGGAGGCACACATGACCCCATCCACATTAACAGGATGGCTGTTGAGCGTGTCTCCAGCTTCAAGGCAGTCCTCAGCTATCCTGGTAAACTTCTATCGCTGCACAGTAGACAGCATCCTAACCAACTGTGTCACAGTCTGGTATGGGAACTGCTCTGCTGGGCACTGGAGCGCGGTGGTGAAAACTGCCCAGCGCATCACAGGGCTCCACTTCCAGCCATTGAGGATATCCAGAGGAAACGCTGTCTGCGTCGAGCCCGCAGCATTCTTAAGGACTCCTCTCACCCCGCCCAGAGACTGTTTTCTCCCCTGCCTTCCTGCAGGCGCCTCAGGTGCCTCCGGACAAGGACCAGCAGACTGAGAAACAGCTTTTTTCCCCAGAGCTGTCTTCCTACTGAACTCTGCCCTCCGCTGATTCCACTGTCCCCTCATATACCTTAACTTAAATGCTGCTATATTGTTTGTGCTACATGTACCACGCTTCGGCCGCTGACTAGTGTTCATTGAAAGATTGTCTTACTTGTTTTTCTGAACCCCTGACTAACTTTCTGAATTCCTGTGTCCAGGCTCACCCCGTCAACGGACACCTGCCTCCAACTCTTCACCGGCTCCTCCAGCAACTGCTTACCACGGGTTCTCCACCTCAGCCTGCTGTCATCGGCCAGTCCACCGGCTCCCGCTGGTTCCTTCTACACACCTGGTGTCTCTTCGCTTTTACAAAAAACTGAAACTCATCACTTCATCTCTCTCTGTGTCAGTCGTGCTTTTGGGTCCAGAATCTCTGTGTATCATAAAACTGAATTTAGAGCTGGACTATGTTCCACACCTGTGAATATACGTGTTGTCCAGGTTCACGCTATTGACTGTTATGTCCAGACTCCGTAAGGTCAGCAGTGTTGATGGCGGCTTACATCATCATGAAATAGCAGAACTAAAACCACCCATCCAGTTCATCTGTTCATTCTTTATGTTTATTAAGACATGAAGCTGCACTTTGGCGTGGGTTTGATTAATAAGCACTCGTGTTTTGTCCTGAAATATTGCCTGTAATTTCGGCTGCTTGCTGTGTACCGGTCGAGCGTTTATTCTGTGGAAATAGTGCAGGATGTGTCGTAATGTACGATCTTAGTTTGAACCCACAGATGCACAACACACGAGAAGTAGTGGAAGTAAGTCACTCTTTATTCTGGTGTAATGGTATACAGGGAAGGGGGAAGATCTTCGGAGGGGGCCTTGTGTGTCGTCCTCGAAGATTCAGGGAAGGAAGCGGTAATTTGGGAGTGGAGACTGAAGTAGGTCTGGCGGCGTGGATCTGAACAGGCAGACAGGTCCGTGAGACGAGGGACAGGTGGTGCAGTGTGGACCGGGGTTGACCATGAAGTGGAGTTTGGTGGTGGAGTGTGGAGACTGACCGTCAGCATGATCACGAGCACGGAGCAGGTCGGATCCCAAGGGTCTGGCACCGTGGAGAGGTTGGTGGGGATAAGCAAGGTGAGTAACTGGAGAAGCAGGCAGGCAGACAGGAATCCAGACAGAAGCAGAGGAAACTGCGATCACCGGCACAGGATAATCCTGTGGCAGAGCAAAAACAGGATTACAATGAGGTAACAAAACACACTTAGCAATGGTACCTAGCTAGAAAGTTTCAGGAGCCTTGTCATAGTGGTCGTACAAGTGGACGATCTGGCGTGGGTGTTGTGGGAGAGCCTGGTATTTAACTGTGGAGACTGATGAGTGATTGAAGACAGGTGAGCCGGTGATCAGCAGCAGGTGGGGAACCCACGGAGCCAGACCAGGTGACATACACACACATACACACAAACACACACATCCAAGGACAAGTTGGGGACGCATCAGGAAGGGGGAAAACAACAGAGAACACAGAGCTGGACTATGTTCCACACCTGTGAATATACGTGTTGTCCAGGCTCACGCTATTGACTGTTATGTCCAGACTCCGTAAGGTCAGCAGCGTTGACGGGGCTATCATCTTGAAATATCAGAACTAAGGATAAGGTGGCAGACTACCACAGGATGAAGCTTCAGCTCTTTTGTTTAACAAATATTTCATTTGACAAATTATTTTTATGCTCACAGCAGTAAATCATATGCTAAGAGTTTAATTTACATTTACAGAAATCTTAATTTTAACATATTTATTATTTTCACTGTAAGATTTATTACTTTTTATTGCTCTTGAATATATTTTTGTAAAAACAGTTGACTTTGCACTACCCCGTTATGGAGACAGGAGCCACTGTGGTGAACAGCAGCAGCAGTGCCGGCTAAAGGCATAGGCCATACAGGCGGTCGTCTAGAGCGCCACCTTCTGGTGGGCGCTGGCCGCTCAGCAACAGAGAAGAAGCTGCTGGTGTGGGACAGACAGGCTGAGTGGACTGGTTACAGTGGGACAGACAGACTGAGTGGACTGGTTATAATGTGCACTGAGGATGATCAAGCAAAGTAGAAGAACTTAGAGCAGATTGTGGAGGACTTTGCGGCGCACAAGGCTCACAGACTGACGTTCAGACAGGTGAGTACAACAACTACAGACAGGGACATGAACAACCTCTGTGTTGCATAGCAACGTAGCGTTGTGTGTGAGCGGTGTGTAGAAACTGTGTGTCTCTTTAATATGTGTTTGTGGCTGCAGCCGCTGTGGAGTTTTTCTTGTTCACACGTCTCTGTGTTATCGCTTTGGTGATGTTTTATTCTGCTGTTGTGTGGCAGTTATTTCATTTTTGTAGCCTTAGTTGTAGCGAGGCTGCACAGAGGAAGGCCGGCGTATATTAATAACTGATAATCAGCGGTATGCACAGGCTGCAACATCTGTCTGTACAGATGGAATTTACTGCTGGTTCTGACATAAGGGCTCGGTGGCCGTGATGTCGTTCCCTCGTGTTGTTGGATTGACGTTTAATGCAGTTGTAGCCTAAAGGGGTTCTTCAGTTTAACAGCAGCTTCATACGTCACCAATAATTTCCAAACTGTAACGCAGAACCTAACGTTTACTCAGAGTCCAGTTTTGACTTTGGCCAGTAGCTCTCTAAATAACTGCTCCTTCCTAGAACGTAAGGCATTGTGCTGAAGTTTGGCTGACCAGTATCAGTGATAATGGCTAACGCTGTATCCATAAAAACAGGGTTCTGCACTGGGTTGCACCAGCTGTGTGTAAGTTCTCTCCTAAGTCAGGGTGGAAAGTCGACACTCGAGGCTTAGTAACGGCTAGTTAGTCTGTAAGGTACTAAAACTGGTCGCACCACAATTACATGGGCAACTAGTTTGGACGTAAAGTCGTAACTGAGGCACGTGGCCAATCAAACAGAGAGTTCCATCGTCATGGTTACCTTGCGCATTAGCTTTCTGGCTGGCATGAGCCACTTGGCATCGTAGTAAGCTAGATCGATACTGAAATATCATATCAATAACTGTGGAGCCGGCCCTGAGCAGCAGAGACGAGAGCTGTTGTTGTTAGCCAATAAAGTGCTACCAGGTCTCAACCCCGATCCAGAACCCTGCGTCCGATGCTTCCTTTCCTCCCCACGACACCCCACCACACATCAGAAACACAGCGCAGAGTCCCAGGGGGCGTAGAGAGATTCCTGCAGGCGGGGGGCGCAGAGGGAGTGGTTACATTAGCATGCTAACACGCTAAACTAAGATGGTGAACATGGTTAACACTATACCTGCATTAACATGTTACCTTTGTTTGTTCATTGCATCAGTTTGTGTAACAGCTGCTGGGAAACCTCCTGGTCCTCCCAACGACCAGTCCGCCTCCATTCCACAAAGTCATTTCAGCCTTTGTTCATATGAAAATATTGATTTGTGCAGCTTTAAATGTCACAAAGTGTTTCATTCTCCGGGAGCCTTAAAGTTTTCAGTAAGTTTATTAAAAGTCAAGACATTAACTTTCAAGACGCTGAAGTGTTGGTCTAGAGAAACTTTTGTCCTGATGGTGGCGCTAGAGGAAAGGTCAGGAGGTCACCATAAATGTTAGGATTCATCCTCTGGGAACCAGAAACATCCACAGGACATTTCTGGAAATCTGGCAACGAAACCAGCGTCCTAATAACCCGCTGCTAGAAGGACAACATCCTGACCTGACATGTGTCCAAGATTTGTCTCTTAAAATGTAATAAAGTGAAATGATCTGGTGAAATCTGCTGAAAGGTGTTAAACAACAAGTGCTGCTGGAAGAGTTTTCATTAAGAGCAGATTAGTATTGTGAGTTCTTGTTTTCTCTTGACTTTGTTTCATCATTGTGCTTCTGTGCTGCTAGTTTGTCCTCACTATGTGGAACAACAGTGAAGCTGCTGGAATATCTGATGGAAATATAAATAAATCTAATATGAAATAAATCCCTCAGTTCAGTATGTTTGTGACTCTGGCTGAGATGGAGGTGAAATATGTGAACCTGGGCTGTGGTTTGCTGCTCTCTTCCTGTCACAAACACTGTTTGACATCTGTTGGTTTTTGTTCAGGCTGCAGGGATCATTTCTCACTGTGGGCGTCATACTTCCAACAGGAGCAGTAGTAGGAGGCTGAATGAGAGAGTTTAACTTTCTTGATCTCCAACTCACAGCCGTTCTGTTTATTCACAGCTGAGAAATCATTTATCTGAGGATGATTGTGTCTGTAATTGTAGTCTGAATGAACTTCACAATCACTATCCATAACAAGAATCCATGTGAATGTTTCTGTGTCTTTCTTCTGGTACCAGAATACATAACTGTCATAACACTGGTCAGTTCCTCCACAGCTGAAGGAGACAGCTTCACCAACTCTCCTGGTCAATGTTAAATCATCCTGAATCAGCTCTGCTGCCATGGCAACCAGCGCTGTAGAGAAACAGACAGATGGATGAAGGTCAGTGTGACAGTGTTTGTTACAGGTTGAGTTTGCTGGCTCCTGATTGGCTGGAAACACTCACCTGAACACAGACAGCACAGAGCAGCAGCTGGGAGGGAAAGCATTGTGTGCAGTGGCGTTTCCTCTGGTGAACCTGGGGAGAAGTGGCGCTCTGATGCAGCCGAGGCCAAACAAGGACGAGCTGCGAGATCAGACGAGGGCCACGTGGTTTCTAACAGGTCCTCAGACCTCCCATCAGCCCCTGCGGCGGACAGATAAGGCCGCTGCTGCCGATTGGCAGCTCAGCTGAAGCTGTCGTGTGGTTTCAAAGGGGAGAGGAGGCGGAGCCGAGGAGCAACAGGCAGCGCACGGTTACCATAGAGATGGAGGACTGCATCCTGTCTGCTGCTGCACATCACCGACACATCACTGTTTGTACACTTATTATTTGTCTGATACATTTTAGTTTGACAATATAAATATTTAAGACATAGAATAAAATCATTTGATATGTTTTTACGCTTCAAATATTATCAAATAATATATGATTCTATATATCGGACTGTTAAAATGATTTTATTCTATGTCTTAAATGTGAATATTTCTGTATATTAAATATTTTCAATAAAATGTCAGTATTTTCCTGCTGAATGTCTGGGTATAATTTAAAGTTCAGGTCCACATGCTTTGATACAGAAAAATAAAATCACGTTTGTGTGTAAGTTCAGTTTCATTATTATCGATACTTGCTTGTAATTCAAATAGCAACATTTTAATTTGTATAGGCCTATAATATTCAATTGTAATTCTAATATTACAAAATAAAAACAATCTGCAGCTCATTTTGAAAAAACTGAATATTTATTCATAAATATTGAAAGAAAGGGTTTAACATTTGACTCCTAAGCTGCACTAAACTTAAATATACAAGTCACCAGCTGTATTTTTCCTTTTATATGTATATATTTATAATTCATATATATTTTATATATATTTATATTTCTCTTTTCCATATAGAGCTGATATAAAGATAAGCTGTACCTGTATCTACATGTTTTCAGGACACAACCACATGTCCTGACTGAGCGAAACCAAAACTAACTCTCTCCTATTTATTACATAATATTTGATATTATTACAGAACATTTTACATAATATATTGTGAATGATCTTTATGTTGATCCAAGATGTTTTTTACACTCAAGCCGTCACTTTAAAGCTGTAGTTATCACCTCGTACTACAGTTTATATGACAGTACTTCTATCTGTTCTGTGCTGCTGCTGTCAGGATTATAATTGTCACACTGCTGCCCTCTAGAGTCTGCAACAACACACTGCGTCTCCACCTGATACTACTACTACTGCTAACTACCTGATACTACTACTACTGCTACTAATAATACTGCTCCAACTACTGTACTGCTGTTACTGTGTAGAACAGATCCTTCACACTGCTGCCCTCTAGTGTCTGCAGGTACACACTGACTCACACACAAGGCTTCTACTACTACTACTACTACTGCTACTAATATTAATACAGGAGCAGGTGAGGAGAGTGTTTTATGGGCCTCGAGTTGCATGACGGGGGACGCCGTTTAAATGTCACCACGTTGTCCGGTGATATTTCTGGATTTTCTAAAGGAGTAACAACTCTTTCACAAAGTAGACCTGGAGACCTGATTTCTTAACCATGGCTGGTTTCTAGTCTTTGGGTTTGGTCTATTTTTCAGAGGAGCTATGAAGTCTAAGGTCGAAGAACACAGGTAGTTCTAATGGATGGGATAACTCAGTACTAGCAGCCTGTAATTCACAGTTAAAAACAATGCACAAGTGATTGGATACAAACATGTCCCCGATTTCCACAGATGGAGTTTTCATGCCCAGACTAAGTTAAGTTTGGCCAGACACATGTTGTTGAAAGTTGAAAGAGTTAGTAATGTTTAAAAAATCAGCAGTGAGAGCATTAGAAGAGTCATCAACATGATATTAACACCACAAAGAAGAATTCTATCATAATTTAAAACAAGACTGGATAAAAACTCAATTCCAACAAAATGAAGACTTTGGAGTGGCCTAGTCAAAGTCCTGACCTGAATCCTACTGAGATGCTGTGGCATGACCTTAAAAAGGCAGTTCATGCTCGAAAACCCTCCAATGTGGCTGAATTACAACAATTCTGCAAAGATGAGTGGGCCAAAACTCCTCCACAGCGCTGTAAAAGACTCACTGCAAGTTATTGCAAATGTTTGATTGCAGTTGTTGCTGCTAAGGGTGGAGCAACCAGTTATTAGGTTTAGGGGGCAATCACTTTTTCACACAGGGCCATGCAGGTTTGGATTTTGTTTTCCCTTAAAAATAACAACCTTCATTTAAAAACTGCATTTTGTGTTTACTTGTGTTATCTTTGACTAATATTTAAATTTGTTTGATCTGAAACATTTAAGTGTGACAAACATGCAAAAAAATAAGAAATCAGGAAGGGGGAAACACTGTTTCACACCACTGTATACCCTAATTATATCATCAAGCCAAATTTTGATTTGATTCATGTTTTTGGAAACTAAAAACAAAACAAAGGGAGGCTGAGACTCAAGTTTGTGAAAAGATCAAGAATATTCAAAAACACTGACACACTGCAAGAAATCCGAGTAAAAAACACCGTATTTTACTGATTTTTTATATATATCTCATTGTATTTTGTAAAAAGGTGATTTTAATGTTAATCTGGATACTTTGTATTTAAGGCGATTAATAAGTCACATGACTGATGATGACTGTATATTGGGGGCGGCTGTGGCTCAGCAGGTACCAGTGGGTTGTCCACTAACAACAAGGTTGATGGTTCGATTCTCAGCTCACAACCACATGTTGAAGCGTCCTTGAGTAACACACTGTACCCCAAACTGGCCCTGATGGTCAGAGCATTTATAATTTTTATACAAAGAAACCTGACCCCCCCCCCCCCCCGATGGAAAGCCAAACAACACAGCATGATGTACTGGAGTTGTGCTACTGGTTTAATCTTGTTGGACTGGAAAACTAACACTGGTTTGTAACCAGAGCTGTGTGTGTTCTCAGAAGTAGAGCCTATGTTGGACCATACAGTAAATTAGGATTTTGGAAAGGAGTCCAACAAGTTGAGACAGAAGTGGCGTTAAAGTTTAAGTCTGTGATCGTTATCGGCTCTAAAGATCTTGAGGATCTGCGACTTGGTTTCTGTTCGAACAAGCGGCCGACCATCAGATTCAGATTCTCCGCAGCTTCGACACCTGAGGGATCAAGCAACAAAGTGGCGCTCAATGTTGGTAAAATAAAGTCTATTAGAGTAGGATCAAGGTATCAGTTAAAAGCTGGACCAACACTGAAATAAATAGAAACAATAAACCCACTGAACAAGAACAGGAGACAAAACTTGTGGGTGTAACCTTGGATCATAAATGATCAGGGTCTAAACAAACTGATGGGAAGGACTGTGTCAGTTTAAGAAGCCTGACAGTCTGTCAGAGATCCAGCTATGCTTCGGTGATCGTGTCAGCAGTACGTGTTTGACTGAATTTATCAAAGATATATTAATATGTTAGGTCCCTCTCTGTTCACTCAACGCAAAGTATCAAACACAAAATGCAACAGAAAGAAGGTTCATGCTACGAAAACAAGTATGAATCAAGAAAACATTTTGTTCAAACAGCATCTCCAAATATTTCAGGAGCCATAATTGAATTGTGTGTGTGTGTAAACTAGGAAAAATGCGTAAGAAATCAAATGTAAACCCGGGTTAAAGTAGAAATCCCCCTGTGCAGAGAGCGATAAATGTATTTTAATACCCTATTTTCTTGGAATTAAATGTGTGAAAGCGCAGGATGGATAAATATATCATTTAAGGATTTATGTTTATAAAGAATTACTATTTATTTGTACAATTTTGTGTTTGGCTTAACGTCTGATGAGTTGAGCGGTGTTGTAGAAATGTGTATGAGTGTATGTGTGGTGGCCTCCAGAAACAACAGCCTGTGCTTCTGCTGGTTTCTACTGGGGATCCTAAAGAAGAAGAAGAGAGCACTTCCTGTTTTCTTGTTAAGTTTTTATTATGCTTAAAAAAGAAAATTAAAAGACAGAGGAGGTGATCAAAGAAAAAGAAAAAATATATATTCATATTCAAATATCTTTATACTTTTCTATTCATATATGATTAACAATGCAAAGAAAATAATTCCCGTAGTAGTAGTAGTGCTTAAGTAAAGTTCAATATAGACTTTTATTATAACAAAATAGGCAGTTTACCGAGGGTTAAATATCTGTCAAAATCTCATTGTACAATAATCGTCTGCGTGTTTGGGACACACCTGCGGACACCTGGAGGCGGCAGCTCGTCTGCAGGTTCACGACTCACATCACACGGTCGACATCGTTTTCATGGTAAGACACTGACGGACGTCTGACGGGGTTCGGACTCGCGGCGTAGAGGGCGCCGCTCCGAACCGCGTGACCCCAAACACACCGATGAGAATAAAATCTGTTCAGTAAAAGTGTATTTAAAAGTTTAAAATCAGCTGATGTGTAAAACATCTCGTCTCATCCGGTCGTCCCGTCTTTAAAAAAGACACAAAATCTGAATCTATTTCAAGAAAAACAAAACAAAAAAACCCGACACGATATTTCATAATTAGATCAAATCTTGATCAGTTTCCGTAATTATGCATTTTCCCATATTAAGTGATATTACGTTTTTTCGTAATTATGAAATACTTCTAACTCTGAAATAATTTTCTCAGAATTCAAGAAGTTTTCTTGTGATTAGAAGATCATTTTCCTGTGAAGACTTTCTCCTAATTATTAAGTAGTTTTCTCTTAATTATAGCAGAGTTTTCTTGAAATTCTTTGTTTATTCATATACTTTTATCTGTTTAATCGACCATTTCAAGAAAACAACCTCAATGTTCTTGTAAAGACCATATTCTGGTAACTGAATTTTCTTGTAATTAGGATAGGTTTCTCGTAACTATAAATGTTTTCTCGGGATTATGAGAGGGCTCTTATTAAGCAATAATTACGAGGTAAATGTCTCCAGTATTGTTTCTTTCTTTGGTGAATGCAGTGTCCTTCTGAAAAATGCGATTACACTTGTTTTAAGTATTTTCTAAAAATCACGTTTTTCCTCGTGACTAGCGCTGAACTCTTTCTCGTTTCGAGATACAGACTCTGATTTGTAAAAGTCTTGATACGAGTCACGAACGGGCTGAAATATTCTCCCTTCTTGTTCGTGGAAATCACTCGTTGATAGACAGAATGACTTGAGGAGATCGAGATGTTTTTGCAGTGTAAGTGGAATAATTAATGCTGTGACCTTTGACCTCATCAAACGGGGGTCAAGCTAAATGTCTAAAATGCTAAATGTTCAGCAATAAAATCATAATTCATTAAGAGAAAACAAGCTGATCGTGTTGAATGAAATGTAATCTTTAAAGACACACAGACGTCCGTATGAAGCTCCACGGCGCCCCCTAGCAGCAGAGCAGGAACCCTGCAGAGTCCTGACAAACATCCTGCAGCAGCGAGGAGCAAAACATTTTTACTAAACGTGAATCGACTCAAGTGTAAAAAAAACAAACACGAGAAGTGATGAAATGAGCAAAACAGAAGAGGAAAAGCTGTGACGTCAGACGCTGAGGTGAAGGGGCTGATGGGAAATAAACGGGGTATTAAATGACATGCTGTTAAAGCTCAAACGTGCAAAGTTTTGCTTTTTGTGTCTCCGCCTTCCTCCGGACCGAAAGACGCTGCCTGAGACTGAAACTCCGTCCGTCCGTCGACGCTCACCTTACAAGACAAAAAAAAAAAAAAAGGAGAAAAACCCACAAACAAACAAAAAAACTAAAGATAAAATCTGCTTCGTACGTTTCTTCTCGCCACTTTCATGGACACGTCTTCTTCTTCTCCTCCTCCTCTTTAGTTCTCCTCCCTTAAACATTAAGGAGCTGTACCGTGTTGAGTGTGATGTCATCATACTTCCTGTGTGCTTTACTCTGCTGGTCAGGAAACCCAACAATAGTCTTATCAGGCTAAAACAAAACAAACAAACCATCACTCTGGTCAGCCGGCGTGTCGTGACGTTGATCGGGGTGAGGAGGGGGTGAGGCTGCCGCCTGCAGGTCGACTTTTCTTTTCAAAATAAAACAAAGTGAATCTAAAGAGGAGCAATGGAGCAGACAGTGTTTTGATCCTCATAACTTCTCCTTGGACTGAACCCAGATGAACGGACCCGACTGCTCCTCGATGATCTGCTTCACCTGATCGTAGATCTCCTCCAGAGTGTCGCCCTGAACGATGGCTGAAAGCACCAGAAAGAAACCAGAGTTAATGATGAAAAGTCTGACGATATTCTAGATTTTTCTTTCCCCCCAGCTGCGTCCCCAATGAATGCACTATTTCCTCCTGTTTGAGTATCTGCGAGGTGTTTTTAAAGATTTACGTCTTCAGCAGGAACCAATGGGCTCGGAGCTGAGAGCCGCAGACAGGAAGTGAGACGGCGCTGAGAGACGGAGCGACAGACTGTTGTTGATGCACAGGTGAGTTTGTTGAGAGCAAGAAAAATATAGAAAAACACCAGAATGATCCTTTAAATGTGGGAAAACTGGAGCCTCTTAAAGGAACATCCTTTTCACATTTTGGAGAACTGTCTTGTTGTACAAAGTTTTAAACCCAAAGAAAAGTATTTTAAATTCTAGAAGAGATCCCAAAGTTTAAAAAGATAAAAGATAGATTGGGAAAGTGTGTCTAATGTCTAAAATGATAATAAAAAACATCTAGAATATTTCCATTTGATGGAATTGTGCAGACAAAGAGAAGCATCTGTAGAGCTACTTATTAATTATTTTACTTTTGCAGAAACTATATATATATGTGTGTGTGTGTGTGTGTGTGTCTGATTCACATGTTGTTTATTGAACAGGTGTAGGAACAGAAATGTAAAAAGGAGACATTGTAGTTTTAGGAGTTCCTTTAAGCCCAAAGTTTAGCTGCTAACCTATAAATCATCGGGAACATAAGGTTGTGTTTGGCGTCTCGTACATGAGAGCAGCGTTTGGTTGGCGGGCTGCAGGGGGCGCTGCCTCACCTGTGAAATGCTCCGTGAACTCCTGCTCCAGCTTGGTGGCTCTGTCGAAGGTTTTCCTGCCCTGCTCCTCCGTCAGACGCTTGTTCATCTCCCTGCAGGACCAAAGACCACACCGAGACCACGTTCACTCCTTTCAGTTTACCGTCAGCAGCCACGTTACATGTTTCAGGTAGAGGCACGAAAAGTAAAACTGACTGCTGAAGGAGCAACACCAACGAAGAAACTAATGACTCCTGGTTTTTACTGTAGATGATGTTTGACTCACATGATGTTCTCCACAGATTTGGGTTTGATGAAGATGGCGATGGGGTGAAGCTGAGCCAGCTGCAGTCTCTTGATGGCGTTCCCCGACACGTCCAGGATACAGTGTTTACCCTGAAAACAACAGAAGAAGAAGAGGAAGACTAACGTGTTTATCAGTATCAAACATTTCTGTGTTAACTTACTCATGTTTCAGACAGTAGGTTTGTTTCATTTATTTCAGTTTAAAATGGAGTCGCTGTTAGAATGAAAACAGGAACATTTGTAGTCTTTATAATGAGAAGATAACTATTTTTTTTTCTGAAAAAGCCAGAATATTTTGTTAAAAGAAAGAAATCTGCACTCTTCATTATTCACTCTGAGGCCTTTTTTTTTTTTGTTTTGTTTTTTTAGAAAAAATAAAACCTGCTACTGAAGAAACTAAAGAAATCTGGTTTCAGCTCATAATCGCTCATTTTCTCCGCAGGAACCCAGGAGCCATTTCAGGAACTCGAGAACCTTACCTGTGTTTCCAGCAGAGGAACCAGGGACTACACATTTAGTTCCTCAGCCATCCACAGGGGCGGAGTTTGCAGTGCTGAACGTCACTGATTGGTCATGGATATTTCATATATCCGTCCACACGAGAACGCAAACAAGCTCAAATAAGCACGCCGGGCCTGTAGGTGGCGATAACGTCTACGTCAACGACACGTCAAATACCAGAGAAGAACATTCTGAGCGTGCGCGGTGAGCAAATGCTCCTTTGGCGGTAAAAACACAAACAGCAGTAGCTAGTTATTTATTTCTTTATAGTTATTTGACATCTATTTCTTCACCTTTTATATATTTAACACACTTTATGGCCCAAGGTGCTGAGGCCGCCAGTCCGCCATTGTTGTCGTTTCAGGCGCATGCTCATTTTATAAAGCAAGATGATGACACTCCGATCGCGTGTGGACGAGACGCCAAGACGTAGAGGAAAACATCCGTTTTCAAAGTGATCCGCATACGCGTGGACACGGCCTGAGATGCACCAGATAACCGCAAAGTCCCCGGTTCCAATCCAGCCAGGGACCGCTGTGGGATCTCATACCCTTCTTCTCCCTCCCCGTGTTTCCCGTCTGCGTCTTCACCACAAATTATCTAACAAACACAAAACACTGAAACTGAAATAAATATTTCAGTGGACGAGAGCCCCACGTTTCTAATAATGTTTACTGATGGTAAAAATTGCTGTTGTCTGGTGTAAAAAGAGCGATGACAGACTTCTTTTGTTTCATGGCGGCTGTGTTGTAAAACAGATAAATAACTATCAAACAGTCAGCAGCTCGTCGACAGCGGACACAGGATCTCTGCATGTCACTGCAGAGTAAAAACAAACCGTCTAAAGTCTAAATACACCTAACTGCGTGTGTGACTGAATACTGGACGCGAGACGTGCGTTTGACGCTCAGTGCTGATAGTTCCCGAGGCAGGGATTAGTTTGCGGTCAGAAGCCAAATGTAGTCCCTGATTTCTCTGGTTGAGATGCAGGTAAAGTTCCTGAGTGGCTCCTGGGAAAGGTTCTGTCACAGTCTCGGCGGCGAGCAGGGGTCGGTACCTTCTCAGCCACCTCTCGGACCGACTGTACGCTGGTTCCATACAGGTGGTTGTTGTACTGTCCCGCCTCGATGAACCTGTGGTCCTGGATGTCCTTCTCCATCTGCTCTCTGGACACCACAAAGTGATAATCTCTGCCGTCCACCTCGTAGTCCCGCTTCGGCCGGGTCGTATCTGAGAGAGGGGAGGGGGAAACACGTTTCCACTCGGACTCCAAGAAGAACGTCCTGATCAGTGCGATTTTAATCAGCTGATGTCTGACTGAGAATACGACCCGACATGTTGTCAAAGCCGTATATCTGAGTGGACTTACGTGGGACGCAGGATCCGAATTTGTCGGGGAACTCGGAGATCAGGTCGTCGTTGATCCGGTCCTTCATGGGGCCGAGGATGATGACGGGACGGGTGTAGTTCACTGTCAGAGAGGACGGAAACAGGAAGTGATGGGGCTGAACTCTTACCTTAACATGAACACAGGAATCTGACTCACCTGAAACTGTCGAGTTTCCTTTTTGAATCACCTCAGCTTTCAGCGGATGAAACATGACTGTGGCTCAGACAACTGATTTCTACTTTGCTCAGCAAGGAAAAGCTTCTTCTGAGGGATTTACTGTTCATATAAAATAAGCTGCGCCTGTTTGTGGTCAACATCAGTGTATGATTTGCTGTAAAACACTGAGGCATCACCACCATGTTAACGTGTGTTAACTTGTGTGCAAAGTTAATCAGGAGACGCCACAAACGACACCAGAAGAGTGAGCCTGAATGCATACAGCTATTAGACAGCAGTTCAGTTTGTATGTATACAGTGTGTGTGTTGTGTGTGTGTGTAACTGTGTAGCACTTTGAATTTGTATGAGACTGATTTTTCCAAATTAAAGTGAACGACAGAAACAATCCAGTCGGTGCTGAGAAAGTATCACGGCCCATCCACTGCTGTGTTACATCTAACTGACACAAGATAATGCGCCTGTTCTATCTGACTAGATTAAAGTCTGCTCGGTCCTTTCGATGACAGTGTTCAGGTACATCGACCCTCCAGAACTCAACCCGTGAACAAAAACACGGCTGGAAACCAGGATTTTACAAATATAATATAAATTACTGAAGTACTTTTGTGCTGAAAACGATCTTTTTAAAAGAAAATCTTTTGATTCACTCATTATTTCTTATGTCCTTTATTTTAATTAAATTTTCCTTCTTTAATAATATGTCATTTATATTACTATGATAATTCTAATACTTTCTTATCTTATGTTTCTTTTGCCATATGATGCTGATTTTCTGATTCTGCCACAGCGTTTCGTTGAAACCTGCTGAGCCCGTTTGTCTTCACTTACCTTTATCTCCCGCTATGAAAATCTAAATGCTGTTTCAAAGCCTTCCCCGCACTCTAAGGCGGCTTTATTTTACTGAAATGTTATAAAATCACGTTTAATTTGGGTTTAACCGTAGAATATAAACTTCTCCCCACACAAACAGAAGTTTTGGACACCCTGAATGAGTCTTAAGTTACTCAGAGCAGTTTCAAAGCGTCAGACGAGATGAAGGAACGGACAGGGAGTGAGGTTTCCTGCTCTGGGCTGAGAGGTCAGCCGGTCTCACCTTCCTGCTGACTGACGGGTTCATACGACAGCACGTACTCCTCCTGCCCACCTGCAGACACAAACACAGGACGGTCAGTACGAAGAAGAGGGTTGAACTCAGCCAGCAGCATCAACGGGAGTTTAACTGAAGGGATCAGAGTGAAGGATGAAGGCTGGGAGGAGGAGGGATGAAGTGAGGACGTCACGAGTTAGTTACTGTGCTGAGTGAGTATTGTGATTCCTGTATGATTTAATGTAAAAAAATAAATCAATCTGTGTTTCTAGACATAAAAACTTTTCTTATTATCCTCAGATTGTGGCAGGTTCCTAAATTCACGTAAACAACAAACCTGGTTTGTTTTTTTTCCAGAGAAACTAGTAACACAGCTACATTTCTGCTGCAGAAACCTGATTTCAGAGAATGCAAAGCCGACGGCAGGTTGAACATAAAGGTGAGTTAAGGCCTTATTTACTGAATCACGACAAATGAGCTCTGGAGGTTTTCTCCACAGGTGGGAAGCAGGAAGACAGACAGAGAGCAGCGCTCAGTATTAGATGAATTAAAGCAAAACACTGCTAAAAGGGCGCTGGTTCAAATCCCCAAGGGTTCGGAGAAACATTTTGACCTTTTTAGTGACAACAGATAAAAACCTCCCTGGCTTGTAGAGACAGCAGCACTATAACATGATTTACCTGAGTTATCAGATAAAGGTGAAGCTGATCTTGTATGGACTAACAGATAGGCGGATCATTCATCATTAGGAGCTGTTACAAGTCAAGTTTCCATCCAAATGCAGAAAAAATTTTATCTGAATTCCCAGAAAATCAGCAAAAGAAGACGTGACTCGCCGCTCGTCTCCGCCCGCTGCTGCTCATTGGCTGATGGAGGTGAACAGCTGGTGGAGCTGATCCTCCGGCCGCTGCCGTTAAAGCAGCGCAGAAGAAGAGGACGCAGCGAGGCGACGTCGTTAAAAGCTCAGACGATGGGAAACATGACGTTTCTGTCGGCTTTATGTGTCCATGTGAGGAAGGCTCCAGCCTCCTCATCGCTCCACACACAGCTGATGCTCTCAGCTCTTCACTTCATAAACTTCCTTCTTGGATTTTTGGTGTTTCCACTCAGTTTTTTCTTTTTACAAACTGAAAGTGTGAATAACAGCTGGACGGGAGCGCACTCAGTTAGCTGCAGTTAGTGCTATTGCCACTGAACATGTAACCTAAGGAATGGCTTACTGAGTATAAAGTACTCGTGGAAATCTCAAATCTATATTGGTATGAGCTGGTTTCAGGTCTGTGCTGTGTCTGTTAATATTCAACATACACATTTGAAACAGCACTCTACACTCTCTGATTTCTACAAACCAACACATCCATGCAGCGGTCAGCAGCGTTAATGCAAACAGCCTGGACAGACGCTCGTGCTGTCAGGCAGCGCTCAGGGTCGTTAGCGGGGAGATGAACTGCGTGTGTGAGGTCATGCTGTTATTGGCCAATCAGCCGTTTGTGCTCATTAATGACATCAGTGAGGGAGTTAGCGGTTAGCAGGTTCAGTCGGAGGCCAGGGCGATTGTTAGTGTTTCCTGTAAATCATCGAGCGGAGCAGGCAGCGGCGACGGCAGAGAGGCACACTTACGGTAGCTACTTTCACTATCGCTGGCGTTAGAGGTCACATGTTCTGGAATCACAACAAAACACAGGACACACCGGGTCAGCAGGGAGCATCGCTTTCCCATGATGCTTTGCCCAGAGCCACAATATTAAAACAGAGGACTCAAGGTGCTCAGGTCCAACAGCAGCAGAAGAATCACAGTAACACAAATATTCAAAACACAGAATAAACCTTCAGGACTGACGGGACCAAACATTATCCAAAACTGTCCAAAACTCTTCCATGACTATACGCCAAAACGTAATCACTGCGTCATTATGTCCATATGTAGTAACTATTACACATCCCACTGTGTCCCTGAAAACAGGCCCGGGCGAATCACACTTGTGATATTTGAAAGAATATTTAGTAATATTGAAAAGTGATAAAACAATAAGCCTGTTGTCTGCAGTCACATGTAAAATTCATGTTCAATCCACTGTTTCACTGTTAGCCATCACATCAGCTCTTCAGGTAAAACCAGAGCTGCAGCACCTCAGTCGACTGACAGAAAATTAATCAGCGGCAATTTTGATTATTGATTAATCGTTGAAGTAACTTTGACTATTTTGTGGTTCTCTTTATCTTTGGGTTCTGCACTGTCTGTTTGGTTCTGGGAAGCTGGGAAGCTGGAAATTTTTCACAATTTGCTGACATTTTAAAAGACCAAACAATTAATCTAAAAAAGAACTGGTAAATTAACCGATAATGAAAATAACCGTTAATATAAGTAATAAAGTAATAATAAAACGTTCATTTAAACAACAGAATTATGTGAAACGAAAACATGATGTGATTCCACTAAAAGTTGATGAACAAAAACATTGAATGTTTCTTTAAATACAAACCAGAAAACAAGGAAAAGTGCCAAACTGCTTTCTTGTTCTCTGGTTTATTTGATTTCATGTGGAGCAAAATAGTTCACAATAATAATAACTGTGAACAAGAAAACATTGCGCAGGCAGTTTCAGTTCGTTACTGAACAGAATTCATTTCAATTCAACCTTAAAAGTATTCAACGCTTGTGAATTTTAACGCATTAAGTAGTTTTATCCTGCAAAACATTTAGCTCGCACGAGGAGAACCACCGATTGTGTTTTACTTTGTAAACAGCAAAACAATCACCAGAAATCGTTCCTACAAAATAAAACGACTTCTGTTGTTCACTGAAACTTACGAAAGGCTCAAAGAGTAAAATGTGTTTTAAGAACAAAGCCCAACAATTGTTGTAAAGTAAAAACATTTAAACTGTGAACAACCTGCAAATTATGTCCAATATCAAATCTCAGATGCTATTCCAGTATTTTAAATTGGAATATCATCAACTGAAAATATATACATACTGTATCTGAGTTGAGTAAACCTCACTGTTATTCATTTCTGATCAGAAATTGATCGCTTTAACTTCTAAAAAGCACATGTAGTTGAATCAGTGGCGGCCTCAGAGAGAACTGACGTCTGATGCTGAGCTGCATGAACTCTGAATGTTTACTTCCTGGACATTCAGCCTTTTTTCTCCTGAAACGTAAAAGTAAAACCTCCACAGAGTTCCAGGAGTTTCCAGGTGGATCCAGGAGTTTCCAGGTGCACCTGAGCGGTGAGGGGACGAGGCTGTAGGTGGAGGAGTGAGAGACTGATGAATGTGTGATTTTTCTATGAGAGTGTTGTGACAGAGTAGAGATGGAGCTCCAGTCTGCAGCATCCTCGCCTGGTCGGTGGTGAAGAGGAGGAGGAGGAGGAGGAGGAGGAAGGGGGGAAGGCTACGTGGCCATCAGGAACCAACTTCACCACCAGCTTTTATCACAGAAGCAGATGTTTGCTGTTTTAACACTTTATTTTTTATTTTTTTAGAGTAAATATTGTGAAATAAACGCTGTCTAAATATGTCTACATATTATTAAGTGTCCCAGTAAAGAAGACAGCAGCATTTCGAAGCTTAAACAACATCAATTCTGTTTGATTTTGGCGACTACGTACACTGGGACAGTGAATGACACACACATAAATGTTGCAGTGTTTAGTTTTCACTTTTTGTATTTTAACTGCAAGCCTACAATTTCTTATTATCCCGTCTAAATTATCTGTATAGTATTTTAATACCACAATTCTTCTGTTTACGTATGTTTTTATTTTACACGTGCGTTGTTAATGTTAACATCCGTTTCCCAACGCCAATAAAGCCCAACCCTTTCTTTGGTTTGTTGGATTTATTGGGCTGCGACGAACAAAACGTAACCCGAGAAGACGTCAGCTGTTGCTTCAATGACTTCTTCTGGAGTCTATACCTGTAGTCCTTATTTATTTTATCGTTACTCAGTTATTATCTTCGGTTACGCGTGTTTCACCATACGCTTGGATGGATAAGGATTCTAAGTCTAATTACAATGATTGCATTGTCTGTATGGCCCTTTGTATATCCCAAAATAAAGGGAATTTCAAAAAAACAAAAGTGAATTTTAAAGGCTTCAGTAAAGCTTTTATTTCTTTAGCATTAAATAAAGTCTTTTTAAGCTTTGGAGAACATGCAACTGCACATTTTGGGTGTTTATTTTATTGCAATTCTTAATTTCTGGGGTTTATTTCCTGTTTTTCATTTTAGTTCTGCTATTTTAAATCTCTTTAGCTCCTTTTGTTTCTTTATTGCTCATTTTATTCTTTGAATTAGTTTTTACCTTATTTTGAAAGTTGCTGTACAAATTATAATTGCCACAAATTTTCCTAAATTTGCAGCTGTTTTTCTGCTTGATCCGTTCCCAATTACAGTATGAAAAAATCTGGACTTTATTAAACTAAATAACGGCAAGTAAACATACGTAAACGTCAAGTCAATGTACCGGTGATACTGATTCTTATGTTCAAACACAGAGACAAGAAAACAATAGATCAAAGTTAGGTTACAAAAACAAAACCACTCGTGAGTCAACAATGACTGGGACTTTTTACGTTCAAATAATAAGATGATAAGTCACAATTATGACTTTTTAAATAAAAAAAATTCGAGATACTAAGTAAAAAATGTGACTAACCATTAGTATATTTATTCTTATCACTCTTAACTCATTTGTTCTTCATTCACTTCATTTGGTTTAGTTTGTTTTCCTGTAAATGAGCTTCCAACAGCTAAAAGGCTCTTTATTTTTATTTTACGTATCGGATTTAAACTGCTTGTCATCTTCTCAAACACTGACAATCTGTGGCAGTGTTGGCTGAACAAGGATCCTGGTGGAGACCAGGAGGCTGATGGGAGTTTTCGGGGTCGGGGTCGGGGTCGGGGGGGGGGGGACACACACACTTACTGTGGCCTTTGGACAGCATGTCGTCACTGTTGTCCTGAGGTCATCAGAGCCGAGTGAACAACGAGGAGAAAACAACCACAAGAAACACAAAGTTACTGAGTTTCAGCGACAGACAGAGAGAGCAGAGGGAACGCAGCCGGTCAGCGGGGCTACAGGGCGGCCATTTTGGCTCCGAGGAGGAGGAGGAGGAGGGCAGATTTGAGGAAGATCGGACATTCTGCCTTCACAGCTGAAATGTTTTCACAGATTCCTGAAAACTTTAAGGGGCCGCAACAATTTGAACCAATGAAGCAGTTTTTAAACAGTTCACTGGTGCATTTTTAAAAAAAAATTTAAAAAGCCAGGCCCTGTTGCCATGACAACCAGTGCGTTTGCAGCGCGCCGCCACCAGCTGACCTCTCTTCCTGTCGCCAACCAATCATCTCTCAGACAGACCGCCAACCCCGCCTCCCCAGTCGTGCTGGTACTTACGGTCGACATCGCTGGTCTCCTGCTCGCTCGCCTCTTTGCTCTTGTAGAACGGAAACTTTCGGGAAAAGAGGTTCTTTTTACGCTTGTCATTGAGAGACTGCTGAGGAGGAAGAGGAGGAGGAGGAGGAGGAGGAGGAGGGGTGATGGAATAAAAAAAGAGGAGGAAGAGGGGGGAGATGGGGGAGTCTGATGTCGGTTTGGACAGAATGAGACGCTTTTTGTCTGAGTCTGTGGCTGGCCGGCTAACAGGCAAATTTAAAAAACTAAAACTCATTAAACAGTGAAACTAAACATGTGGATATTAAATAATAATAAATTCAGAAGTTAACAACCTCAACAAAGCCTCCAAAACATGAAACTAATACAGCTGTTGAAAGAAGTGATCTCATCATAACTGTGTTTACGGTAAACAAGGATGAAATAATGAACGCTAAGGAAAACGTGTGCGTGTCTGATGCCGACTTGAGAGTAGAACCGGCATCGAATCTCAGTTATATTTGTCAAAGGTTATATTTCAGTTCTCTGCTTCGGTTTTAATTTGCAGTTGATGCAAACTCATCACTTCCTCCATGTTTACCTGTTGTCTTGATAAAGTCAGTATAATGTTTATTTCCACACCACAAAGCAAGAGTCATGTCACGCTCACCACGCTTTCTCTGGTTAACAACAAAACTGTTTTTACTCACTAATTATTTCCAGTTGCTTCTACTCTACAGGACCAAGGGCATAATCCTTTCCAGTCCCAACAGGCTTTTAATTTGAAACATCTGCAGGAAGTGTTGAGTTTTATTGACAGAAACTTTACCACACTCCACAAAAAGGCAACGTACAAGACCCAGGAATTAATCTTTGAATGAGAGCAGTACAGTTGTTAAACAGAGAAAGTGTTTTCAGCTATTTTAACGGGTTTTTTTGTATGTTAATTTTCAGCATTTGATATCCAAAAGTATCATTTTGTTTTGGTTTCTGTACT
Source organism: Siniperca chuatsi (assembly GCF_020085105.1). Lineage (NCBI taxonomy): Eukaryota > Metazoa > Chordata > Actinopteri > Centrarchiformes > Sinipercidae > Siniperca > Siniperca chuatsi. Next base: position 1,825,002 of record NC_058054.1, read on the forward strand.
AAAACGCAGGTACTTTATTTGCACCTGTACTGATAATGTTGAACCATACTTGGCCCCACGACAGAAATATATATATTAAAATATATCTGTCCTTCTGTGGACACTTTTATTCAAAGCAGCTCACTATACCAGAGGTAACTCTGTTTAATTAATAGCTGCCTTTGAGTATGAGCATAGTGAGCGCATTAACTGTCCATCCTGTTTTTACTAATATTTTGTATCATCTGCATATAAACTGAACCTGGAAGTCCTTTTTTGTTCTGAGTGATGTGGTCCTGTCAGTGTTTCCGAGGCTGAGTTTAACACAGTGACAGTGAAGGCAGCAGATAAAAGCAGGATGAGGAGAAACTGAACATGCAGACAACATGCAGAGACGCAGCGGCTACAAGCTGACGGACGACGTTCAACTGGGTTCAGATCAGCTGATTTTCTCTGGCGTTTCTATCAAAGCTCGTCGGCACCGAGAGGAGTTACGACTGGTGGGAATGAAACTCCCAACCCTGACGGAGCGCCGACGATGTTTACATGAACACAGATTTTTCACTTTGAATAGGTGATGCACCATCCATAAAACTATCCAGTGCATGTCTTTGTGCGATGATTAAAATCAAAGAACACCTGGTAAAACATCTGGATTTCTGCTAAATCGCCAGACACATTTCAGTCAAAGAGTGCAGGTCAAAGGTCACATGGATGATGCGTGTTCACGATGCAGTGGTGCAAAAAATATGAATCCAAGTTAACACAAGTTGTGTCCTAATTTCAGACCACATAGCAATTCTAAGCAGGTTTTGGGTTCTTTATACTCAGAGACGAAGTCAGTCATGTCAGAAATGTAAGTTCTGGGAAACATCTACAGAAATGTGATTCATCCAGTTCAGATCAATCAGCAAATGTTACTCATCAGCAGACTTTTCTCCATCTAAAATGTATCCAGAGTTTGGTGGCTGCAAAGTTTTACCTCGTTTGAAAATCTGAAGTCAAGGCTAGTGAGAGTCCAGTGACTGCAGGGTTCGTCATGTTAATGTCATCTGTTGTACGGCCTAATTGAAATAAAGTCTGTCTGACGTGAATAATGGCGTATTGAGACCACAGTCAGGGAGGATTGTGGGATAGCTTTTGCTGAAGTTAACTTCAAAAAAAGGACTTATTGCCTTACTGGCACTGGCGTAAACTTAAATGCACTCAAATCTTCCTTTTTTAGATTTAAAGTTGTATCAATCACTTTTGGTTTTGGCCACTTGGGGACAAAACTCCACGACGAGCTGGGCATCACAAACATGTTTGACATATTATCAGCTTATAAAGTATTTGTGGCTAACATGTTGAATCCAGCAGCTACGGAGCGACATGACGCTTCATCAGGAGGCGTGTCAGAGTCACGTGACGCTTCATCAGGAGGCGTGTCTGTGTCTCCTGATGGACGTCAGTCCGGTCTTCTCTCCGTCAGCTCTGTGTTTGGTCTCCAGCAGCTGCTGAGGGAAACATCTGGCTCTTTAGCTGCTAGATGCTCCGCTATGTTCAGCAGCTGCTCTCTGCCTGCTGTTTGCTGCTGAGCGGCTCGAGTTCAGCGGCTTAATCAGAAAACAGCGGCTGCTGGAAACACAGACTGAACCAGACAGGAAATGTGCTGCAAAACTAGGAGCCAAAAGAGGCCAAAAAGCTGCAGAGATGGTGACGTTTCTGTGGGTTCACAACTACCAAAGACTTATCATTTGACCTATTGTTTATAAAAAAAATATTGATTAGTGCGGCCTGAAATAGATTCTGACTGCTCTGACTTCTCTTGAGCTTTTCTGATGACATTAAATTCACCAAAAAGCCAAACCAACACTTTACGGAGCTTTAAACTTTTGCTCTGCAGTATTCATCAGCAGGAGGCGGGACTACTGACATCATTAGATCACATGCTGCACTTCCATGTTATCCAGCAGGAGAGAGAGGGGGGGGGTGAGAGAGAGGTGAGTGGTGAGGAGGAAGAGGAGGAGGAAGGTTTGTGTGAGCAGCAGACAGTCAGACATCAATGTCAAGCGTTTCTCTCTGTATGAGGAAGGAGAGCGGGATCGAGGTGGGGGGTCATGCATGTTGTTTTTCCCCTCCCCCCATCAGTCTGGTGTGTTAGAGGGCGGGTTGGCGGGCGGCGCGTTTCGGCAACGCGTGTTAAAGCGACACACGGTTTAAAAAGGTGCTGGGGAGGCGCTGCTGCGGTTTGGCTGCTGAGACGTTTGAGTGGTGAAGAAGAAAACACCTCAGAGATCAACAACAACATGCTGTTAACTGGCCAGCTGGTTTCAAACATTAGTCAAACACTCATTAGTAGGTGGCTGCGGCTCATCTGCATACAGTCTGACAGATGTGGGATTTATAAAACATGGAGAGAAATTCTAACTGTAGAAAGACTAAAATCATGCAAAATAAATTCAATCAGTCACTACAGAAGTTGTTTTAAACGTAGCTTAGAGAGCGTTCAGATACAGATGAGACTAAATGACAGATTTCCTAAAAAAAAACTTCAGGATTTTGCTACAACAAAGAATCCACGTTATTTAAAGTCCCGCGATATCTTGTGTGAATTATGGGCACGACTTCTGGTTATTCCTTTCACTGAGGTAATGAACTAAGTTAGCTTAGAGTTAGCTAAAATGTTACGGAACAAGTTTGCAGCTGCACTGTCAATCAAGCGGAAATACATTTGTGGCAGCGTGAAGAACATAAACCAGAATCAGAAAGGGTCAGTGATGGTGCAGTTTCAGACAAAACCAAAACAACTGACTTGGCTCCTTCTGGATAAACACGGTTGTATTCCACCTCCTGTCCCGACCTTATTACTAATCAAGTACTTACGATACTCGCTTCGCTTTTGGTGACCAAGGAAATAATAAAGGAGCTAAATATGCTACTGTGCGTTATCCATCCTTCCCGTTTAAGGTGAGACAGGTACTTGTAGAAGCCGGTTCAGTGAAAGGCATCATGGGACTTGGAATAACGTGGATGAGAACGTTTGGTTACTTCCTGCACTACGTCTACCAAACACTGCTGCTGCAGCGGAGCAGAAATGAAACACTCACCCCTCTGTCTCGAGACTTTGCGTTGAACTTCACCGTCTTTAATCTCGCTCTCTCCTTCTTCTCAACCCTGAGGTCGAAGATGGACAGAAGGTCAAAGGTCAGCAGAGGTCATGTTTTAGTGAAGATGACAGACAGGTCATGCAGACAAGCTCTGGATGACAAATAAGTCAGTGCAGTGTTTGTACCATTCGGCTCTACACATGATCAGAGGCAGTGATGCAGCACAGAGAGAACTAACTTGGGCGCTAGACTCAAACTTTAATCAGTTTTAACTTTGTTTGTCGGTGAGGCGACAGCTGCCTGCGACAACTAAGCCCTTCTTGATCGTCTTTCTCTCTGCCAGCGGTTGCGTTAAATTAAAAACAATTAACTCACAAGATAATCTATTCAAGCCTCCTCCTTTCCTTTGTCTTTAAAGTACCCAGGCACACATCGGTGACATAAACCCACACACAGCCTTAACGCCAGGCTGAAAAGCTGAGTTTTACTGCCCTCGCTGGTTGAAAGAGCGGTCAGAAGTGCTGCACCTGTAACCACACCCAACAGTGATGTCACAGGGTCCTGGAGTCCACCTGTCACTGCAGCAAGGTGAGAAGGTAAACGGTCAACAAAGACCAGATTTTCTGCTGTGTTAAGCTACTCTTTTAACGTAAGCTAAGACGTATCGATTGTCACAGGTTTTGCTTTTGTTTCCACTGTTTAGTTCCTGGAACCAAGTTTGGGCTCTGCTCAGGACAGCGAGGGCGACACAGCAGCAACCGTCGTTTCACTGCCGCCTCTCTACGGAGCAGGACAGCCAATCGTTTAAAGCAGAAGAACAGCGGAGAACGGAAACCTACGAAGTGGTTCAACGTGCTTTGTGTCTGTTCACACTAATCTATAATCAATAACAATATCAGCGCCACTTCTTCCGTTCCTGTCTGTCCCACAGCCTTATTTCGTCCACCAGACAGCCAACAACAACGATGTAGTCGTCCTGCTGTCGTCTCTTTAATGCTGGTACCAACACACAGTTCTTAAAAAGGTCCATTAAACACAATGTGGAACCAAAACTACACTTTTTTCCAATTCTGCTGTTGTTAAACATGTTTTTCTACAGATTTTTTAATTTTAAATTTAACAAAATAAACGTTCTCAAACCCCGTTTAAAGTGTTAACATGAAGTGCCTTTTAAGGATGTTGCCTGAAAAGTGAAATACAGTTTAAAATTAACTAAAAACGGCCCAATTACACACCATGTAAACCAGATTAATAATCTAATAATTTAAATTTTCACTGCTCTGTGTGTGCGTGACTGACCGTCTTTTGCTGGGGATCACCCCCACCTCCTCCGCCTCCCCCTGTGACGTCAGCTGTCTGGCCTGCCACCACTCGTCGTCGGAGGCGTTCACCACATGAAGGATGTCTCCGAACTTAAAGTTGAGTCCCTGACTGGGCAGACCGGAGTCTCTGGTCTTATCGTAGTCAAACAGAGCTCTGCAACACGGACACACACCCGATAGATGAATCCATTAAATTAACTTTTAAAGCTTATTTTAAACTGAACTTTATGTTTCAATCTAATGGAGATGACAACAAAAATATTGCTTTCCAAGGCTCCCAACCACACCTCACATGAAGACCACGAGAAAGAAAGGCTAGTAAGTGGACCTCGAGTTGAATCGGTGTCGGTTTTTATAATAATTATTCCAGCACACTTTGATTCATGCAGACCAGCGAAACAGTTACAAGTCAAAATTAAAAATAATTTTTAAAATAAATTTAAATTGACTAAATTTTGTTTGATTAATTAAAATTAGATATAATAATTAATTACATAATAAATGTTAAAAATATTTTTTTTTAGTACAATTACTATCAATCAATTTAGTAATTAATTGAATGAACTAATATAATAACTCAATCACCTTATATTGATTTTATAATTAGTTATTTTTAAATGATAAAAAAAAAAAACATTTTCTGGTGAAGTGTTAGCATACGCTGCTAATTTAGCAAAATTTAAAATGTAGAATTAAATTAATTTACAAAACAATATAAAAACTAAAGATTTAAAAATTAATTTAATAATAAAATGTCTCTAAATAAGCCAAAACACGACCTTATGAGCACAAAAATCACATGACAATAATCAGTATTTCTTAATGTCTATTTTGGGTTCCATACATCAGCGCCTCGCCACACGCCGGCGGCTCTGTTAAAACCAGCGAGTCTCCCAGGTGAGCGTTTATCTTACCTGACGTATAGCGACCTCTTCTGACTCGTCCGCAAAGATCCAGATCCAGAACTGATGCTGCTGTTCATCATCTGCTCCCTCAGGTCGTGGATCTTCGCCTCAAACCGACTGTACTCTGCACAGGAAGACAAAGTTAAGTACAGAGTCAAAGACAATCCCTTGCTTTCAAGGATATTTGGGAGTAATTTTAGCATTTCCAGGAGTGGAAAGCTACTTTACAGAATTACGGGTTTTGCCAGTTTTCCAGGACATGTGGGAACCCAGACCGGACCCTCCCGGAAGTCGTGATCACAATAATGAATTGAGCGTGAAACCTCTGACCCTCCTGAAAGTGTTAGTGGATATATAATACTGATTCCCAAGCTACTGATCATGTGACTGGTCCCGCAGGTGTGCCCAGGTGTCTCACCCTCTGGTCTGTAGTGGGCGATGATGGTCACCGTCTGCCCGGCGTTCTTCAGGGCGGCGGCAGCCTGTTCGTGGGTGGCGTTACGGAGGTCCACCCCGTTCACCTGAAAACAGCAACACACAGCGTCAGGCACAGAACTGTTAAAAACACAAGCCACTATTATTATTAATATTATTATTGAGCCTGGATTCAGCTTTACAACCCTGAACACAGAGCAGCACAGTATCAATATTTTCTTGCAGGTTATATATTTGTATAGAGGAGATGTGAGAGTCCGAGATTGATCTACAAATTACAAATTATTTTCTGAGAGTGGTGCTGTTGCACGTCAGGCTTTAGTGCTTCCATTTCTTTGCCGTCTGCGCTCCGATATCTTCTCTTAACGTTCGCGTCTATGCAATTTTTACTCAGTTAACTCTAGTATTTACTCTCGTGCGAGCTCTGATTGGGAGATAAAACGTGTACGATCTCAACACAAGAGGTCAGAGGTCAGAGCCACTCAGTGAAATACTGTAGACTAGTTTATTTCTGTAACCGATATCCATCTTCCTCCCTCCTTCCTCTAAATAACCATAGCCATGTAAGAATAATCGGAAAACTCTCTCAAATTTTGTTTAAACTTCTTCACCTCGACTTGAGCGAATCTTTCTTTACTCACGTCATGTTAAGTCTGAATGCGTCTTTAGCTCTCTACAGAGGAGTGTGTGTGGTGAGTCCGCAGGCCTTTCTTAATACAGAAAACAATCAAGTCTGAACTGGAGTTTTTGGAAGTTTGAACCTGTCAAATTGAATTCGGGAATACAAACTCGCAAGACTGTACCGAACAAGGTTAACGGGCCACTAAAAACACGGACCTTCACTTTACCTTCAGACAAACCAACCTGGCAGCAACAAATATTAGATTTAACTCTGAGGCCAAAGTTCATCTTTGAAAAGGAAAGACATCAGAGCCGGCGGTAAATCACCGGAGAGCTGCTGACATCACACTGTTCTCCCTGGGATGACCATGGACACTGACTGAAAGCTCTCACCTGACTCCACACATCTCCAAAAACGTCAGAGTTCATTTGCAAGTCGGCATAATTATGATAAATAAAAGTGTGTGTGTGTGTGTGTGTGTGTGTGTGTGTGTGTGAGAGCGTACGTACAGAGACGAGTCTGTCTCCTTTCCTCAGCTCTCCACAGAGGTCAGCTGGTCCTCCAGCGAGGATGAAGGAGATGAAGATGCCCTCTCCGTCCTCCCCGCCCACGATGTTGAAGCCCAGTCCTGTCGCTCCTCTGTGCAGCACCACCTTCCTGGGCTCCCTGTAGGACCACAGCTGTCAATCATCCTGAAGTCATGTGACCTCACAGCTGTCAATCATCCTGACGTCATGTGACCTCACAGTCAGCTGTCAATCATCCTGACGTCATGTGACCTCACACAGCTGTCAATCATCCTGACGTCATGTGACCTCACAGTCAGCTGTCAATCATCCTGACGTCATGTGACCTCACACACAGATGTCAATCATCCTGACGTCATGTGACCTCACACAGCTGTCAATCATCCTGACGTCATGTGACCTCACAGTCAGCTGTCAATCATCCTGACGTCATGTGACCTCACACAGCTGTCAATCATCCTGACGTCATGTGACCTCACAGTCAGCTGTCAATCATCCTGACGTCATGTGACCTCACACACAGCTGTCAATCATCCTGACATCATGTGACCTCACACACAGCTGTCAATCATCCTGACGTCATGTGACCTCACACACAGCTGTCAATCATCCTGACGTCATGTGACCTCACACAGCTGTCAATCATCCTGACGTCATGTGACCTCACACAGCTGTCAATCATCCTGACGTCATGTGACCTCACACACAGCTGTCAATCATCCTGACGTCATGTGACCTCACACAGCTGTCAATCATCCTGACGTCATGTGACCTCACACAGCTGTCAATCATCCTGACGTCATGTGACCTCACACACAGCTGTCAATCATCCTGACATCACACACTTGACCTCACACACAGCTGTCAATCATCCTGACGTCACGTGACCTCACACACAGCTGTCAATCATCCTGATGTCATGTGACCTCACACACAGCTGTCAATCATCCTGACATCATGTGACCTCACACAGCTGTCAATCATCCTGACGTCATGTGACCTCACACACAGCTGTCAATCATCCTGACGTCATGTGACCTCACACACAGCTGTCAATCATCCTGACGTCACACACTTGACCTCACACACAGCTGTCAATCATCCTGACGTCACGTGACCTCACACACAGCTGTCAATCATCCTGACATCACACACTTGACCTCACACACAGCTGTCAATCATCCTGACGTCACGTGACCTCACACACAGCTGTCAATCATCCTGACGTCATGTGACCTTACACACAGCTGTCAATCATCCTGACATGTGACCCCACACAGCTGTCAATCATCCTGACGTCATGTGACCCCACACAGCTGTCAATCATCCTGATGTCATGTGACCTCACACAGCTGTCAATCATCCTGACGTCATGTGACCCCACACACAGCTGTCAATCATCCTGACGTCATGTGACCCCACACACAGCTGTCAATCATCCTGACGTCATGTGACCTCACACACAGCTGTCAATCATCCTGACGTCATGTGACCTCACACAGCTGTCAATCATCCTGACGTCATGTGACCCCACACACAGCTGTCAATCATCCTGACGTCATGTGACCTCACACAGCTGTCAATCATCCTGACATCATGTGACCTCACACAGCTGTCAATCATCCTGACGTCATGTGACCTCACACAGCTGTCAATCATCCTGACGTCATGTGACCTCACACACAGCTGTCAATCATCCTGACGTCATGTGACCTCACACACAGCTGTCAATCATCCTGACGTCATGTGACCTCACACAGCTGTCAATCATCCTGACGTCATGTGACCTCACACACAGCTGTCAATCATCCTGACGTCATGTGACCTCACACACAGCTGTCAATCATCCTGACGTCATGTGACCTCACACAGCTGTCAATCATCCTGACGTCATGTGACCTCACACACAGCTGTCAATCATGCTGCCGTCATGTGACCTCACACACAGCTGTCAATCATCCTGACGTCACGTGACCTCACACACAGATGTCAATCATCCTGACGTCATGTGACCTCACACAGCTGTCAATCATCCTGACATCACACACGTGACCTCACACACAGCTGTCAATCATCCTGACGTCATGTGACCTCACACACAGCTGTCAATCATCCTGACGTCATGTGACCTCACACACAGCTGTCAATCATCCTGACGTCATGTGACCCCACACAGCTGTCAATCATCCTGACGTCATGTGACCTCACACAGCTGTCAATCATCCTGACGTCATGTGACCTCACACAGCTGTCAATCATCCTGATGTCATGTGACCCCACACAGATGTCAATCATCCTGACATCACACACGTGACCTCACACACAGCTGTCAATCATCCTGACGTCATGTGACCTCACACACAGCTGTCAATCATCCTGACGTCATGTGACCTCACACACAGCTGTCAATCATGCTGCCGTCATGTGACCTCACACACAGCTGTCAATCATCCTGACGTCATGTGACCTCACACACAGCTGTCAATCATCCTGACATCATGTGACCCCACACACAGCTGTCAATCATCCTGACGTCATGTGACCTCACACACAGCTGTCAATCATCCTGACGTCATGTGACCCCACACAGTGTTCCTTATTTCCAACATCTGTCCTCTAACGCTGATTTTGCTCCTTTAGCGGCTGAAGTCTGTAATGTCGGTCATGTAACAACTGAAGCTCTGTTTTGACTTCGTGATGATGACAGACGACTAAAAAGATTAAACCAATCATAAACAAGTCCAGATCAGTCAGTCGATGAGGTCACTTTTGTGCCAGTGAGGGAGTGTGGAAACTTTTCCCGCCGCAGCGTGAAGATTCATATTAAAATTCAGGTTTTTACAGAAACAAAACGTTTATGTTGTTGGTCTTTTTTGTGTGCAGCGCTAACATGAATTAATGTTCACAGGTGGAATAAATCAGCGCAGGAGTGATGGTGGTGGTGTGTAACTGCAGGTTTGAACCAGCAGAGGGCGCAGCAGCTGTGTTTGCTCCACAGAAACCCACGACTACATTAACCTGACGTGGGGCAAAAAAGTAGCTGCTGCGTTGTTATTGGTACTAATTTAAACTGTAAAATACCACTTTCAAATGCACATTGTCCTATTTTCATCCTCCCACACATTTACAGATTCTCTGTCCAGCTGCCAAAATCCAGATGACAGAAGAGTTTCGCCTCTCAGGCAACATACAGGCTGCTCTATCTTACTAGGCCTGAGAGGGAGACCTGCAGACACTACTCAGGGCTGAACTGCCACCTCCTCTGCCTGTTGTTCAGGTAGAACAAAGAAAGGTTTTCATTTATTAAGTTAATATTCTATAAAAACACTGGAATTTAACATCAATCAAAGATTAAAGAGTGATTTTTACAGTAAAGATGAAAATACAACATTATTGTCATTAAGTATCACGTCTCCATCAAGGAAACTTAATTTAAAGTTGGGTTTGTGCATTAATAAGGCAGCATAGCATTTGTAATTTTTCTTTTGTTAATCTACCGTTATTCTGAAAACCACAATAATCATTTTTATCATGCAGTAAAATGTTATTTTCTAAACTGATTGGTTGAGGAGCCTCTGACTTTATTGTGTATATAAAACAAATATTAAAACACCCAGCATCAGTCAGGCTCTACTCAACAATAATCCCATCGCAGTGTCTGCTGTCCGAATGCTTCAGAGCGTAAAACGTGATGTTTTTGTCCTCACCGGCCGACATCGTCTTCTCCCAGCATGCTCTTCGGGGTCGGGGAGTAGCGTCCCGAGGATGCTGGCGGCGGCAGGGGCTGACCCAGGAAGTTGGGGGGGCTGATATGGTTCTCCATGTGCTGGGAGTACGCTGAAACAGACACACAGAGAGTACTTAGGCGAGTCGTTGGTCGGAAAACCGAACGACGATGCAGCTTCCACAGGTGGAAAAGAGGAAAAACAAGCTCGACTGTAAATATTGAGCTGAATCAGTTTGATAACCTGCAGTCAGAGTCAAAAATACACATCTGTCCTCCCTGACACACTTACTTTGAGCAGCAGAGTGTGTGTTTCAGCCTCTGGTCCTACAGTTTCTCTCCATCTGATCGTACACCTGCTCAGACCCTCCGCTACGCTCACCTGTCGGGCTCCTGTTACCGTCTGATTGGACGAGGCCAGGAGCCGCTGAGGGGGTCGTAAACTGAACTAGCGAGAGAGAAACTCAACCGGCTCTGATCACAAACTGTTTGTGCTGCTTGTGGAAAAACCACAGACACGTTTGGAAATGTAAGATTTAGGGATCATCCTTTTTTAGAGATTCTGATGAAGAGTTTAAACTTCTTCACAGACAGATTTAAAGTTTCAGGCATCGAACTGTTGTAGTACTTCCTGCTGTCAGAGGACTCTGTCCAGGTCAGTTTACACTAAACTGTGGACAAATTTATATTGTTTCACGCTATTTGAGCTGAAATGATCAAAGAAAATCAATCTGCAAGCGTTTTGATATTCGATTAGTTGTTTAGGTCATTTATCAAACAAAAAAACGCCAAAACTTTGCAGGTTCCAGCTTCTCAAATGTAAAGATATTTTGCTTTTTCTTGTCATATAACTGTAAACTCAATATCTTCGGTTTTTGGACTGTTGGTCCCACAAAACAATAGTTTTAAAATCCTTGGGCTCCGGAAAATTGTGATTGTTTTCACTATTTTTTTTGACATTTAAATAAACTACACGTTAATCGATTAATTGGAAAAACAATCAACAGTTTAATCAATAATGAAAATAATTGTTAGTTGCAGGCTTAACATGGTCGCATCACACAAGCCTAATCGCATTTTATCCACGGTCTAATGTTTGCAATAAAGATGGATAAACGCTGAAACAGAAGCCTCATTAGCAGAGGAAGAGAGAGGACAGCGAGCTGTGGTTGTTTTAATACATAAAGAGACAAGAAGAGTGAATAAAAAGAGAATAAAAAAGATCCAGAAGAGTATTTAAACGTCCCAAAATCTGCTGGACTTTCTGAGGTTCTGGACCCCAGGACGACAGAATCGAAGGTTTGACTCCAGCTGCCTCCTGTTTGATGACAAACACCTGCGGAAGGTAAATCTGATCCAGTCTGTCCAACTGGCGGCCATGATAACTGGAGCCGGGGATGATGGGACGGCCGTCTGCATCGGGGGGGGGGGGTGTATAATGACCCCCCCGGTGTTCGTGTACTGCAGCTATAGTAACAGCAGCTGAAGCTTGTGATGCTGCTCGACGCTCGCTGATTGGATTTGCTGCTCGTCCTTCACGCGTCTCAACATCAGCGCGGGGGAATAATACAGAGGTTAGGATAAGAGGGGGGTCAATGAGAAGAGGAAGACGAAGAGGAGGGGTCGATGAGGAGGGCTGAAGCACAGGGGACTCTTTAGAGAAAAGGGATTTATGACAACATGGAGTTTGAAGGGATCTGATGGTCGGATGCTGACACAGTGACGTCGCCATGGTGACCAACTTAACAGTTACACTGAAGGAATACGCACACGCGTTCACTCATTACGATCGATGTTTTCCCAAACTGCCTTCTTCCTGAACGGCTTCCTGAGGAAAGCTGAAATAAATGCATCGGCTTTGTGTGTGTGTTAGCACGGTCAGGCGTGTTTACATTAAAGGTACTTAGCCTAAACGTTTCAGGTTTCCGTCACAACGATCAGCTGACCATCAGAAGAGGAAGTGCTACGTGACTTTACAGTCTCGCTTCAGTTCTCTCTGAGAAGGCCGATCGTGCTTTCATCACTTCTCCACACGGACTTCGCTGCTCTTCAGACTGCGTTCAGCTTTAAGCTAACACCAGTCTGCTTGGGTTTCTTCTGTTTTAGGCTCTCAGTTTGTTTTAGACTTTGTTAAGATTGCTCTGATCTCTAGATGGCAGAACAGCAACACCTGCTGCAGACACTAAACCGTCTGTGAAGCACAAAATGAGGGAGCTGTGATTCCAGTGAGCCTGTACTCGTTTAACTGCAAATATTCCAATATCGCAACATAAAATTGTGTATATTGTGATAGAGAGTTGGATCACGTAGACCCACAAAGACAGCGAAGGAAGTAACGGGGAGATATCAGAGTTTCATCTTCTGAAGTTGAGGCTCCACCTTCCTCAAATCCTCTCACTACATCACTCTCTGCTGGTCAGACAGTGCAGCTGGACATCGTCCCTCCTGTCCTCACCAGTCCAGGATCAGTTTGTCCTTCAGTGTCTCCACATTAAGGTTCACCGAGGGAGTCGTTGGGAACAGATCCAGGGTTCGTGCTCTGCCTCGCCTTGGCTTTGAAATGCGTTGTTTGATGAATGCCACTGGGAACGTCAACCCCCCACCCCCACCCACCACCACCAGAGACACACCACAGTCCCGGCTGAATTCGACACTAATTCAGGGTCAAAGACACAACGCCGACGAGGTCACATCTGAACAAGGACCTGCTAATCTGGTTTGTGTGATGTTAGCAGGCTTCGTGTCGTCGTTCGGCCGGAGGGTTTCAGTTGGACCATGTTTAGACTAACATTAGTGCTTGTGTGTCCTTAACTTTTGCTGCAAAGCAACGCGACATCATCCCGCGACAAAGTGTGTTGTCCAATCAAACACGAACACGACCACATTCCTGTTTGATTACTCTGAAGCACGAACAGGGTGTTTCTGCTGTTGTGATCATTCAGGCTGAGGATACAATGATATCTGTCCAGAGTTGTGTGCTGAGTTTTGGTGTCTGATAAACTGGACTTCCCGGATCCTTTCTTGTCTTCTCACCTGTACCTGAAAGAACACGAGGACACCGACCTCTGCTTTTTTTTTTTTTTTAAACATAGTGCAGTTTTGAACGCCTCTAAAGTCATCTCTATAGATGCTTCTAATTTGCTTTGTTTCCTTGCTCCTCAGGTGAGGTGGAAGTCGATCTGGTTGGCCATCATGAAGGATGTTCATTCACCATCGGTGTTGGGCCAATTAGTCACAACAAAGGCTGTCTCCCCTCAGTGGTACTGACGCACACAAACACTGCAGTCAGGATGCCATTCATTGTGAACTGAAGCCCAAAAGACACGCTGCCGTGGACCACCGTGACTCAAGATATTTTGAAGCTTTATTAAAATGTCCTCTGACGAACGGGAAGCACCGAGTTGTTTTCTGCGCCACTAAACTACGTAAGAGAACTTTCAACGAGCTAGAAGAAAAACGATGCGTGGAAACTATCATTTCCATTTTTCCCAAAAAAAAAGAAAAAGAAAAGTAGGCTACAAAATTATTTCTACACGAGATATTTTAATCATAACCTGCATAATAAAATGAATAAATGCAGATGCAAATAATTAATACATTGAGAAAACGCACAGCTGTCATATGGCTCATATCAGAATCAAAAATCCTTTATTGATCCCCGAAGGGAAAGTCTTTGTTACAGCAGCTCGCCTTTACGTCAGCGCACACAGGTCACACTGCTAATATGTCATATGGTCGACACTCTTTGTTCTTTGGACGCGATCAAACTGATCGCATTATGAAAACCAGTGCTCCCAGTAGCTGCTGAGCGCAGCTCTAAGCTAATGGTTTCTTTCCGTCGGTGAAGCTGTTGAGTAACTTGTGTTCAAAACCGATGGGAACGCGGTTCTGGTTCTGATGTGGTGCTGCTAATGCTCCTGCGGGGAAAGAAAAGTCTTGTTTGTATAGAAAATGAAAGCCATCACTCACAGTTGGTGAGGTCGGGCGGGGCGTAGCTGTCGTTCATGAAGACACTGTTGGGTTTAGCCACTTTCAAGTAGACCACGTCAGGAGTGTTTTTCAAGGCAGTGACGGCGTGTTCGTGGCTCACCTCCTCCAGGCAAGCGCTGTTCACCTGAACCCAGAGAGGAGACACGAAACATCAACATTTATCCACTGAGAGCAAAGACCAACGTCAGCTGTTGTCACAGATTAATGCGCTCCATCAAACCAGACCACGTGTCATTTTGTTAAACAACCTAAAAGACGTTTTACAGATGGTCGAGCATTAGATAAGACATTTTATAAAGCTCCATCACTTCGTTCTCGGTCAGGTGCAGCATGTGTGCTGAGGGGTTGCTACAGTTATTTACAGCGCTCTTTACTGTTGTTGGGAGTTCACAGGTTGACACCAGTTGTTGGGAACCTCCAAACAGCAGACATAAATGTGAGGTGATTCAGCTTTGTGAATTTGCCTGAACTACAAACGTCTCCTTTAATCGGGACATCTAACTGAAAAGTTTGAGGCTGGAGACAAAGATCTTTGTTTGTAATGTAATGTTTTATCTAAGAACTTATCTTTGTCCCTGAACAATGTTGTTTCACTACTTCAGCTGTATTTTTCGGTATCTTGTAAGTTTGTGCGTGACACTATAAACGACTACTACCACCACCAAGAAGAGTAAAATGTGGCCCTCCGTGAATTATTTTAGATTAGAATTCATTACCTTACTTGTTCTGTTGTTTTTAATTCTTTTTTAATGACATTGTGAGGAGATAATTTAATTCAATAACAATAAAATCAAGGGGAATGTCTTTTTAAAAAATAAAAAAAAAATATGCTAAGATCACAAAAAGGATTTTCAAATATCTTTTCAGACCACGAGACAAGTTAACGACTACACCGAATATATAACATTCCCGAAGAACCTGTGGTCATTATAAACGCTCAGTGTGAGACACACTGCAGTGTAAGTGCAGCATGTTTGGCGGTTTTTGGCTCTGGCGTTGGATTAAAGCAGTGACGGGACAGAGTTGTGTATGAAGAGTCTCACAGCCAGCAGTTTGTCTCCGATCTGCAGCCTCCCGTCTTTATGTGCAGCTCCTCCTTCAATGATCTTGGTGACATAGATGCTGTTGTCGCCCGGGATGTGCTGGTTCCCCACTCCGCCTGCTATACTGAAGCCAAGACCTGGAACACACCACAGACCAGGACCAGAGGGGGGGGGGACTGTTAGAGCAATCACGAACCTTCCAGCACCAATGTGCACTTCACAGCAAGCCTTATAAGATATCACTGAAACATGCTGCTGCCAATTTAACACCGGCACAAATCAGGGCACATAAACGCACAAAAGCATATTTCAGGATGTTTCCGTGGAAACCGAGGCTTTGTACTTGAGCCTGGCTTCTTGTCTGAATAATCATGAGGCCCTGAGGGATTTCACTAAAGCTCCTCAGCAAGCAGAGCCGATCCAACAACACATCCACACTATCTGAGCGCTCCGCTGCTTCCTTCAGGAGCGACGTTTAGTTTCTGCCCCTGCTGACTGAGTGTTTAAATCAAACCGCACCATTTAACCCTTTCTGTCACCTTTGGGTCCCTTCACCAGTTTGATCTCCATCACTTTCTCAGAGACGGGTTTCCTCCTGCGGACGTAGAGTCGGACCAGCGAGCCGGCCTCCTTCAGAGCCTCCACGGCTCGGCTGTGGGTCACATCCCGGACATCCACCTCGTTAACTCTCAGGATGACATCGTTGACCCTGAAACACAGGACGCCCCTGGCTGTCAATCACCAAAATGGTTTACTGCGGTTCAACAGCATGACTGAAGAACAGAGGCAATGACAATCCTGATGGTCAATAACAGAATTTAAAGGTTCAGCATTTTGGGACACAGTTATGTAAGAGCAACACAGGGTAAATGTGAGAGAAGGCGTATAAGCGACAGGTACAAATGTGACTGCGTGCAGCTTCCTGAAGTCTTGTCGTCACAGTGAGGCCAGGTTCGGTGCCATCGCGTCTGTACAGAGGCCGAAACCAAAACCCGTGTTCACCGGCCGAATCTGACAACCTGCGTCGTGCCGCTGCGCAGACGCACTGGGCGGATGGATACACTGCTTGTGAAGAAAATAGCTCCAGCACCTGACTCACAAACTGTGGTTTTCACTGGCTCCAGCTCGTACTTCAAACACGAGTCCCATTTTCTTATCTCACTCTCAGAAAGGAAGCAAAACATCATGTTTCCTAAAATGTTTATTATTTTTTGTTAAATTATTATATATTTATATTATATTTTTATTGAAATAATTATCTTTTTTTTTTTTTTACTTTGTCTGAAAATCTTGTTCATGTAGAGTTTTAGCTTGAAAAAACAAATATATAACATTAATATTTTAATCTTGCTAGATGACAGGTGTGTTTATAGGCTTTCAGTTCAGTTTTTTTAATATCATTTCTCCTCCTCGTCTTGCCAAGTGTTGGGGAAAGTGTGTCTCGTCTCGTATCTCCGTGTGATCAGATGAACGTCAGCCCAACTTCAGCGCTGTTCGTCATCCGACTACATCATCGGAGCACACCATCCAACACCAGCTTCACCAGTAAAGTCCCAGTTTAGTCGTACTTTTAGCTTTTATCCTGTTTTCAACTTCATGCATAATATCTTATTTATAGCTTGTTTTATTTTATTTGTTGGTCCTTGTATGTGTAGAACTTTCCAGCAGGGGTCACTATTTGTTTTGCGTATGTATATTACAAGTGACAGATGTTATTATGATGTTCTGAAGAAATAACTGTGAATATTTACCATCTTATTCTAAATGCAGGCGCATTTATGTTATATTTCATATATGCTGTAATCTTACTAGGTTACAGATATGTTTTATTATCGTTCCTAGTCACCAGATTGTGTATCTGTGTATGCGTTATAAGTTAGTATAGTATAAGTTAGTCAGTGCGCCAGCGCCACCTAGGTTCATTTTCAGTAATTCAGATTAAGAATTAATATCTCATGATTGTGTAACTTCATTAGTTAATTCTGATGTTTGTTTTGTGTTTTCATTGCAGGTTTACAACCTAGCAACCTAATTGATTGGTTAATTGATGAGCTAAAACGTTACACATAACTAGCTTGTGGATGATTATTGTGTATGTGCGCACAATAAAAACTCAAAAGGTGGCTCGAGTTGTGTCCGCCGAGCTCGTCCTGAAACCCTTCCAGTGGGAGTTTATTGAGCTACAGCAGGTAGCTTAGTGAAGAACTGGACAGTATGTACATGTTCCCCGCTGGACTGAATCTGTGTATGTGTATTTGGACAAGCGTGAATATATGTGAATACCGACTAGATAAAACTGAGCGAAGCGATCTGAAGAGTGACAAAAAGCGAGACTTTCGTCAGTTAGTTTAACTTTTCTTCGTCCGTTCCTCCTCTCTTTTCTGAGCTTTGTGTTTTTACTCTGTTGTCTGTAAGTGACCTGAGCTTTCAGTCAGACACATGAGCCTCACCGATGAGTGACAGACCAACGAACGGGGTTCATGTTAGAGGCAACCTGAGACTGAGGCCGGACCTGCTGTTTGCCCACCGCTCTTCATCATCATCATCACCACCTGGATCAGGTGTGTCAGACTGGCTGCTGCATTATGAATGAGGTAGTGAAAGGCAGCAGGACGCTGCAGGGGGTTCTGGGTAAAGGACACCAGCTCTTAACTAACAACTCTAAAACTTAGTTGTTTTTGAGTGATGATACATAAATGTCTTTAAATCTCTACTGTTAAAAACAACGACCTGAGGCGAAGAAACTGAGACACTGTGCAGCTGAACTCGTCATACATCAAATGAGGATTCACAGGTGTGTGCTGTCTCACCTGAGCCGCCCGTCCTGGGCTGCGGCTCCTCCAGGTATGACTTTGGTGATGAAGATGCTGGGGTCTTCACCGATGTGGGGGTTGTCTGTGCCGCCCGCGATGCTGAAGCCCAGCCCTGAGTTCCCCTGGATACCACAACGATCACCATGACAACCACAATAAAAAAAACAACCAGAACGCATGTTAACAAAAATAATACCTGTTGCAACCGCAGACGAGTGATTATACAAACAGCACATTCAGCATTAAGGTAACAAAAACAACCACATTTCAAGAGAATAACAATCTAAATGTTGCCGTTTTTGATGGATGAGAAAATAAACATCTGCTGAAAACATATCAGAAAGAGAGAAAGAAGAAATCCGACGAGACGACAGACTTTTAAAAATCATTTCCGCTCTTTCAGGGATCCTAAACTTTAAGAACAAACTGCCTGATGAGTTGTCATCTTCGTGTAATGACCAGTTGTAAATCATCCTCCAATTTTACGGTTCACTTTACGGTAATATCTTGTTTCTAAGCTACTGTCATCTCTACACTTCCTGCAGATGTTTCACATTAAAAGCCTACCGGCAAAGGAAGGGCTTATAGCCTTTGAGCTGCGGGAAGGCTTTTAATGTGAAATAGTTGTGCAGAAGAGTTGAGCTTTATTCGCGGTAGCTTAGCACCGAATGAAAAAACAGCAAAGTGCAAATGATTGGTGAATGAAACTGTATTTCTGTTAAAAAGAGATATTCAGAAGAGCAGAGTGGTGCGCACGACCTATACACACGTTTCTTATTGTCAAACAAACGAAAAGAAACCAACAACACGTCGGTCCGTCTCTCAGCACCGTCTGACTTCCTGTCTGCGGCTCTCAGCTCCGAGCCCGTTGGTTCCTGCTGAAGATGCAAACACCTCACAAATATATAGTTTCATTATTAAAAATACTAAAGGATATAATTCTTGTGATATAATTCTTCTCCCATGATTAAATCACTGTTACTAACATATGAGAAACATATGAGCCTGTTCAGCCTACAGACAGAACAACAGACAGACGCGCTGTAGTTTCTGTGGGACTCAGCTGGCAGAGATGGTTTTCATTCACGCTGCACTGATAATAATTTGCACTTGAAGAAACACAGCTGAATTAGGACAAAAGGGGGAAAAAAGAAGATATAACTGAAGATAGAATAAAAAAAGATGTCAGGGATTAAAACACAGCTGCATTAAAAAGAAAAAATGCGTGTTTGTATGAGCGGATCACAAACGCACAAGTTTGCATTGTTTAACAGAGTTGGCCGGAGTTGATTTATTATGTCCTCATTTCCCCAGATTGCTGACACACTTGGACATAAATTTAAAATAACGTCCTTTTAGTTTGTAAAGACACCGGTTGGCCCTCCAGAGTTTTAAAGTACTAAAGTAAAAGTCCATAAAAGTAGTGTGTCAAAGTCAAGTTAACAGTATCTGCTGCCAGGAGTCTGGGCAGCGACTGCGGCTCGTTTATGAGAGTTACAGCGGGTCCATCTTAACAACATGGCCGGGATTCAAAGTGAAATTAAAAAAGGACGGCTGCTCGTCGTCTTACCCTCTCCAGCGTGATCTCCTCGTACTCATAATCAGCCTCCGTCCCGTTCACCTGCACACACACACACACACAGAGCATTTACCTGTCAGGTCACTTTAATAAAACAACAGGTGATTCGTATTCTCAGCCTCAGGCTCATTAACTATTTGCATCAAATGTTTTCTTCATTCTCAAAAACCCGAAAAAGAAAAGGCATATTGCTTCCATATTTGAAGCTAAGAAGAGGCTGTGAGAGGCAGATAAATGGAAGCAGTGCAAAAGCCTTATTTTTGGCTTAATAGTGTAAAAGGCAAGATGTCAGAGTAAAGTTTAAGGAAACACGCTGCGGTGCTCATGAACTGATATGACTCTCGAGTTTAACGCGGTGAAAGCAGAGCCAGCCAGAGTAAGCTGCTTTTTCAAACCTCCTTTTCTTATTTTCTTAACATCTCGCTCTTCGGCAAATTAAGCTGGCAGAGATGAAGCAGGATCTCTGACAGCAGCCAACATCTCGAGCATCACAGAGCCAATCAGAGGCCAGGCAGCTGTTTGGACTCTGTCGCCAATTAAATTTAGACTGGTCTGGCACCAGGAACGAGTCCGACAAGGACAGTCAGAGACGATTTACGAACGGACGGACCGTCGCAGGAAACACACAGCTTCACAGGAAGCTTCCACCTGTCCTTCAGGTAATTTACACAGAGCGAGCGAGCGATATGTACAGTATAATGTACTGTGTCACAATCTCACTGCACTGTCTGCGAGCCCTTCGACCGTCTCTGCGCTAATTTCCATCATTTCTTCAACTTTCTTTGTTCTATAAAAACAAACAAGCTATCCAGATTCTGTTGGAAGCACTGTTGGATCGAGGTTCAAAGGTCATCTTTGACCTTTAAAGGTCTGAGCACTCTAAGGACTTCTTGTCCACGTTGGAATCAGCAGGTGATTCGGTGAGAATCCGGCTTCGGTTAACATTACTCAGCCAGAGGTCAGAGGTCACAGCAACAAGACAACCGACAGAGCAAATATTCCTGGGAACTGAGAAAAGAGGTTGATGATGGTGATTAAAGTAAGAGTGGAGCAGAACAATGACAGATCTGAGAGCAGCCATCATTTGTGCTGCTCAACCGGTCGACTGCTATCTCCTTTATCAAGTTCTGATGATTTATTTTATGTATTATTTACTTTTTAAACCATCATCTATTTGTCCTGTATTTCTAAATCGTGTTTAGTTAGTGTGTGCTTTAGTCACATGTTGTGGAAGGCTTTAAATAATCTCTCCTCTCTTTAATCAACACTCTTCCACTGGTTGATATTATAGATAAAATACTGATTTCCTGACATGAGAATAGATATAACCTGCGACTTTGATTTTTAAGATTGTTGCCGTTTTCAGGACTCCTCGATCCAGTTAAATCAAGTTCGACAGCTTTGAGTCTTTGTTCCAGTTTTGCAAATGTTCAAATTAAGCCAGATCTTCATCGGTTCATGTTTATAATTAACACATGGAAGCATTTTCACAAATGCACACAAATACAGTGCATCCATGCATGAATCCACTGATTCACATTAAGCTGCTCAACGTGTGCGTTTCTCACATTCAAACTGTTTTAACTCGTAATCCGAGGTGTCCTTTCCTCAGCGCAGAATCAGCTATAAGTCTGGCTCGCTGCTTCTGATTGGTTCACAGACTGCACTGGTGAAGTCAGCTGAAAGGCTTAATAACCAGTTATCAAGTCATCTGTAACGGCGTTATCATCCACAGAGATGTTTGCAGCTGTACAGGTCGTTAGCCTGTGCCCTTTAAGTTAACACAGTTGTGATATTTACCTCAATATAAAACAAAACCGGTAACACACACACACACACACACACACACGATCAGAAACAAGTGCATTTCCTTTGCAGGTGAACTCACATATGGAGGCGAGTCCAGGCTGTCTGTGTTGACCACCACAGGAGGAGGATTGGCCTGAGGAGAGAAGGCACATCGCAGTGTCACAGGAAACATCTACTGCATAACATACCCCCAAAATGACCCCCAATCAACACCCAACCACAAAACCTGAGCAACCTCCCACAGAGCTCCACCCCTGCAAACACAACACACACTGAACCCAAGCTGTCCGCCGTGCAGCGAATAAAAGACTGACATTAAAAGACTTACTCTCCTCATGATACTACAGACCAACTGAGGATAAAGCAGGAAGCCGGTGGATTTGAGCAGAGATTAGTGAGGACAGAGCGGTACGTACATGGTGGGATTTCACGCTGCAGAAGATACAATGCTGAAGCATGAAGCCTAAATCAAACAAATCAAGTCCTGAAGGATGGCGACTCTGCTCCTTCACTTCTTCTTCTTTTAGCTTTTAATTCAATCTCTGCCTCGCTCGCTCACTCATTCGGCTTCCGTCTGCCTCAATCGCTCGCTCAGTTTCTGCCCGGGAGGAGCCAGATGGGCTCTTAAAAGTCATGTGGGGGGAAGTGTGGCATTTCTCCCACTGTTTCTATCTCTAATCTGCTCACTTCACCAGAGCCACAGCTGGACGGCAGACACGGAGCTAAACTCTATACAACGACAGCAACGAAAAAAGACGAGCAGCCAAACAAACGAAGAGATAAATCTATAGACGGACGACAGATGATGCAGAGAGAAAGACAGGTGGAGGAAAATAAAAACAAAATAAAAAGAAAAACCTGTGACGTCGGAGGGATGATGGTGGTCTCAGATGCGATTGGCGAGACTGGGATCACAGGGATTATGGGAGAGGAGGGCGGGGTGGCCTCGGCCTGCTGAACAATAGCACGGTGAGGGGTCACAGGTTAGACAAACACAGTGCAGCACACATGAACAGCAGCAGTAGGAGTGGAGGAGAGGATGGAGGAGGATGTGTGCATGTCCATGTTGACCGACAGGAGTTGCGATCAGTGTTTGGTTTTATCATGTTGAGGCGCCAGCTGGGAGGAGTTTGACGCACAGGACAGGACGGCAGAGTGTCAGAGGGGTCGGCCAATCACAGGAAGACGCTGCGTGATTGACAGATTACCTGACACGTCTGCTTTTTAGACAATCCTGACAAACTCGGCCCATCTGCTGCTCCGAGAAGATTAAAGCCGCACTATTTGACCTGGGTCTGAGAGTGTGTGTGTGTGTGTGTGTGTGTGTGTGTGTGTGTGTGTGTGTGTGTGTGTTAAATCCCCGGTCCCTCGGTACAGTCTCAGCAGGGGGTGGATGTTCTTTTTGTGATTATTGAAAAGCAGCAGATATTTCAATCTGGGAGAGCAGAGAGCATCAACCCTGACAGCCAGCAGTGACATCAGCGCAGAAGGTCAAAGGTCAATACGTTACAGTGGCAGGTCTGCTGTTTGCACTATTCTATCACAGTATATGTAATTTTATATAACAATGTCATTATATATTGTGACATAGTTAACATAATTGAGAAAGTATTAGATGTGTATCTTGTCTCCCTGATAAATCAAACCAATAAGCCACAGATGAGTCCAGATCAGCCACCAAAAGACTTTAAAAGGACAGCTTCCTCATTATGAACCATATAGTAAAATCTGTGACGGTAGACACATTTCTATTGCCTCGTGGTTTACATCACCATCACTAGTTTAAACAAAAAAAATTACCTCGAATGACGGACTGTAACTAATGTAAGACTTCCATATATTTATATCTTTTTTATTTAGGGCCAAGTCGGGAGCTTTCAGATCTTTGCTTTCATTTAACATTTTCAAGTAGCCAGCGAGTATTAAAATCAAACAAGTTGGTTGAATTGCTCACAACCTTCAGATGTACGCAACCTGTAACACCACTTTATTTTAAAGGGTCACAAACCAGAAATGTTGGGAACCACTACTTGGGTAAAAGTTTCTTTTAAATACTCGCAATTATTTTGCAAAAACAAAGGTCACTTTTCCTACATGATGTAACCAAACTCTTTATATGCCAGGACAGAAACACCAATCTACTTTTTAAAACCCTGGCTTACATGTAAAACCATAATAAAAGAGAAGTGAGCGTGAGCGTGAGGCGGCCTTCAACACTGTGACCTCTATTATGCAAGAGCAGGACCTCGTGAAACGGCTGGCAGGAAGCGCTGCTCTGTTTTGAAGAGGCTTAATTGTTGTGCAGCAGCAGCAGAACTTGGAGCCCATGGAAAACCAACAGCTGCTAAAATTAGCCCGCGCACATCGACCGCATTGATCTGCCAGCCCTACTTCTGGAGCGCCGCTCGGAAAGCTGCTGACAATGAGGCTTAATTGCTCCCAAAGAATACAAACTGCTGCGACAAAAGCAGCAGCAGACAGAGGACAGGGTTTTAATCTAACCAGAGTGACGGTTGGGAGTGAGCGCTCCCGTTCAGACGGGATCTCTGCGGTGATGAGATAAAATAAATGAGCTCATGGTGAAGAAGACCGTCGACACCGCGAGACACGAGCTATCCAACACAAGTGAGCCTGACCCGGCAACAAACAAACGTCAATTAATCAATTAGTCAATCATCAGCAGATTAATCAACAACAATTTGGATAACTGATCAAAGTCATTTATGAGAAAATACACTCTCTCTTTCCAGCATCTCCAACTGAATCTTTGAGTTTTGGACCGTCGGTCCGACAAAACGAGACGCCTGAAGACGTCGCCTCGGACTCCGGGGAAACTGTGATGGACGTCTTTCACCTTTTCCTCACATTTTACAGATTAAATGATAAATAATTGAATCCAAAAACGATCAACATTACACCGGACCACTACTAGATTATTTGACGCTGATAACTATAATCAATATTTGAGATTTAAAAATTAAAAAATCAAATAACGATTTATCAGCCGATATTACACAAACACAACAACATGGACATGAATTACAAGTTACAAGAATTGAAACCCAGATATGCAGAAGTTGGACATTTTACAGTTGGTGACACGGTTTCTAAATCGCCCCGAGAATATATTTGCCATTAGTGTATTTCAGTTTTTTGTTATTTATCAGCTGACATATAATACAGATTTGATTTACCGGTCCGGCTCTAATCAAGATATTAATTTATCAGGTAAATAACTGCTGATTGCAGACTTATAATCAAATGTTAATTATTGTGTATAGCACCTTCACACACACACTATTGCAGTTAAAAATGCAGAAGTGATGGCAAAATAATAAAATAATAAAGGCAGATATAAAACAGTAAGTTTGAGGAGGAAACAAGAGGAGCTAAAAACAGTTTCAGATCAAAACATGACCGAATGAGAAGCTGCACTGAGTTTGATGGATGAAGACGAATTTAATGCTAAAGCAGAAAGATGGTTTTCAGCTACAGGGACACAACAAATGGACGGTCTGTATTGATTCTCCATAAACTGACACACTGTAGTAACTCAATCTCACTCTGACAGCAACACACACACACACACACACCACTGTACATGCGCAGCCAGCTCTGAAAACTATTTTCCAAATGAAGTCATTTATAATTTCCACAGCAGAATGACCCTCAGCTCCTCAATCACCAACAACACAATGAGTTCAAGGGTCAGAGGTCACGACACCAAGACAACACCTGCCATTTTTTATTCTACTGCCAGTGTGAACAATAACTACAAAGTTCTTGCACGTCTTGGTGGAGGTGCAGCAGATCAAAAACTGACTGAAACAACAAAAGAATCCAACACACTGGTGATCAATTGTACTCTGGGATGTTGTAACGACGGCCCCCAGACTTTACCCGATGAAGGTTTGAGGACTGAAACATCAAATAAAGTGAGTACAAGTGATCGAGAGTGTGCAGAGCGCTTTTACAATATCTTTGAAAATACAAGCATGTTATTGCCTGTTATATGCCTTTTATTAAACAAAAGAAGAGTTAAATATTGTCTGAACACAAGCAGCCACACAAGAACTTTATCAGAGTAAAAATACAGTCTAAAACTGGCACAATTTTGATTGAAGTCTGGAACTCTCTCATCAAAGAAAAAGCTCACAAGATTAAATATCTGACAAGACGTTCGAGGCCAACTTTTAGTACTTGACCCCGATACTCTGTGCTACGAATCTCAGTACTTTCCGAAACTGACTCGGTCCAGCCTTACCTGTGTGACTCGGCAATTAACCTCTGAGACATAGTGGGAGAATTAAAGCTTTTGCCCCGTCAAACAACCAGCACAAAGGGTCTCCCAGCTTCAAACAGAATATGTTGTCGATGTTGAAGTACCTTACTGAAAGCGAAGGGTACCCAGGGTATTTCCGGCCTGTGCACTGCGTGGCTGCTGCTAACCACTTTAGCGGTACTCTTGGTCGGGCTTTTCTTGACGCTGTCCCGCAGGTTGAGGAAACGACTGCGAGCTCGGCAGGACGCCGGCACAGTGCAGGTGGTAAATGTCGACAGAGATGCCTGGACCTGTGGGCGATTCGGCTGCTGTTGCTGCTGTCGGTGGAGCTCGATGGCGTGCTGCCTCTGGAGCGGGTGCAGGTGGGCGATGGACTCCTGCAGGTTGATGTTGACCCGCGGCAGCTTCTTCTCAGCGCCGTTCATGGTCTTGGAGGTGAACTCCTGCCGGGGGAAATGTGTGGTCATCTTCCTGGAGGAGATTCCCAATTGGAGGAGGAGGAGGAGGTTAAATAATAAATTATGGATGTTCCTTCAGATCCGGAAAGGCTTGTTCGGTCTCTGTGGTGCGACAGCAACAGATCCAAACTCAATCCTGTTACTCAGGCTCCACCACCTCCCTCCACCACCAAAGCACAATAACACTCCCTCTCTTCTTTCTCACTTCACCCCCTCTTCAGTTGCTCTTTCTCTGTGACACCCTCCCTCTCATCTTCTCATTCTCCTGCCAATTAATCGGCTTCAGTGAGCGTGGCACATGTTAGCACGAGTGAGGGGGGGGGCGGCAGCTCCACTCGCTGTATGAATAATCGATGTCGCCCCCAGATTCAGACACAGCGCCGTGCATGTCAGCGTCAGCAGCGAGGGGGGATGTGACGAGGACTCCCGGGTAGCAGCAGCAGGCAGAAAGCTGCAGCTTTCTTTTGGATATATAAGGCTCTGCTGAAGACAAAAACCTGACAGTCCTCGCAGGCTGTTCACGACTGAACCACGAAGCTGCCGCTGATGTGCCTGATGGGGTTTTTTCCCCCCCAGTGCTGCACCTCGATTGTAAAATGACAAAATCTGAATGTGAAATATGAGCAGAATATCTTCCAAGGTCAAAAATTGATAAGTGTTCTGTCAAAATAACTCAAAACCAAACTAAATGATGGTATTCGAAGGTTGAAGACATCCAGCGTTGACTTTAGTCATGGTAGTGTGGACAGACTAGATCCATAAGCCACCAGACCTAAAACTGACAGTATGGATGGATCCATATTGATGGAAATAAACTAATGGAACTAAACAAATAACACACAATATTGGTTTTAACACCAGTGGGGCAAAAAAAAAATCCTGAAGGTGGCGCTGGAAGAAAAGCCACGAGGCTGTTCAAATCAAAAGGGGAGTAGGGCTGGGTATTATTTGAAATTCTTCAAAAAAAAAATGCTGCCAATATGATACTTCAAGATGCCTAATGTTTTTCTACAAACCCTTTTTATTTAATAAAATAAGCAAATAGTTTTTTTATAGATATCAATAACAACCTTAAAAATCTATTAGAATTTAGCACTGTTTTAGTACTGGTATCATAACTCATATTAGCAGCAGTACGAGCTCAGCTGAGACTTTCCTGTTGTGACAGATGGTGCTGAGTGGACTGTAGAGAGTAGTAGTATTCCAGCCTTTACGTTGAGTAAATTATGAATGGGAAAATTATTTATACGGCATTAAAAACAGCCCCAGAATAACCCACATACGAATGTTGACATGACAACGGGCGCTGTGCAGTTGGACAGATTTCATAAGTGGATTTAAAATGCAAGAGGAGAGCTGGGGTTCGGCGGGAGGAGCGTTTCCAGATCTTTCCCTCTCCAGCCGACACACTGACCCATCAACAGTTCATCTGGATATATGACAGAGCTGCAACATCGCTGCTCCAGGTCAAAATGACCAGTAAACCAGCCTGGATTGTCCTTATCACCAAACATCTGCAGTCCCTGAACACCTCAACTCCATCCATATTCACCATGGAAGAAAAACTATTTCAAAATATATTGATCTGCATCAGTGTTCTGCTGTGAATATCTATATATCTGCATCGTTTTTGATGTATTTAATTATGTCATCTGAACAATAAAGTAGCTTACTGTTACTGTGTTCAGCCCGCAGGCTCAATCAGAATCGACCCGGAGTGTTAAATGTGCAGGAATCTGGAAACCGGTCCACATGATTCATGACAACAGGAACACAAACGCAGCGTTTAGAGAGCAAATCAATACGATAAACTGTACTGAACATGTCACAGTATAAATACACATCACAGTGGGACCGAGTCCATGTCAGAGTCTGCAGACACTAAGACCATCTCACTGCTCACACAGCCAGTGTTTTCAGCTCAAATCTGAGAGATGCAGGACTGACTGATACCAAGGATCTGCTGATGATGAGGATTAGTGCCTGCACTGTGCTGCTGTGCATCTGCAGCTCCACCTGCAGGCCACACAGATCAACACACCCATCACTGTCAACATAACCAAGATTTACAAGCCAGAAATACAACCGGTTATACTAATAGAGTCAGTAATTAGGCATGTACTTTTAAATGTCATTAAGCTTGTTTTACATAACATGGGTGGTATTAGTTTAAACTTAAAACATGGAGGAGCTGTGGAGGATTAACAAAAGTATTTTTTCCTCATTAATGTGCAAATGTATGCAGCAGGAGCTACAAAATCTGATCTGTCTTTCTAATCTGTGGAGGAAAACTGGTTTATGAAGAAGAATATTTCTGTTTATCACAACTTGAGTCTTATTTTTCGCTGTTTTGTCCATCTGTTCAAATCAGTACTGATAGCGTTGTACTCACCAAATTAATCTGAGGTCTGTGAACATGGCGACGTCACAAAATAGAAGAAACAGGAGCAGTAAGACGATCAGACAGGTCGGAAACAAACCAACAGTTCATCCAGATGATCCAGACCATTTTATATGGAGGTCAAACTGAAAGTGAGCACGACTACAGTGAGTACGGCAGGTCCAAGCTGAAGCAGGAAGTGGGTCTGTAAACTGAGACGGGTGTTTACAGCTGACAGATTTACAGCTCACCTTCGTTTTCTCTCCCAAATAGGTTTGTCTAACCTGGAGGTTTGCTTCCAACGTGTCTGATGTGACTGCCTTTGTTTCTTCTTTTTCGTGACTTCACCGCGTTCACAGATGTCAGATATAAACTTCAACGTTATTATTACCGATAGAAATGATGGATGAAACTATGACTGTGAAAATCAGACTCAAGTTGTAATAAATCAGAATTATCCTTTGATTTGATAATTGTTGTCACGGTGAGTCTACAGATCGGCAGACTGATGTTGCCATCATGATAAACATGCTGCCCAAATCAGCCAAAACCACAGTGTTTGGCAACAACAGAGAAGACAGTCCCAGTCCCATTCACACTAAAACAAATGCTGAAAATTGGTGCTAATTCTCAAAGTAATGAAGAGTAAAATCAGAAGGTTTCTCCCAAAGAGCAGCAGGCGAACACTTGTCAGTTTCATTGCATTAAAAGTGCAACAAGGCAGCATGATGAGCAGTGAAACAAGCAGAGGTTTTAAACAAACCCAAACTGAAGCCCAACATACCCAAACATAACTCCAACCTGAAATGTCCTTTGTAGCCAAAAAGTCTGCACACACAACTACAATAAGTACAGTAGGTCAAAGTGAACCAGGAAGTCACCAGACAGTTCGGATAATAACTCTGACATTTCTCTTTATTTTCACTTCCGAACAGGTGGCTTAGACATTAAACTGCTCAGTCTTCTTCCAGAAGCACCATATACTCCCAGGATGTCCAGAAACTATGAAAATAAGACCCGAACAAAACCCAACTATGACCCAAATTGTAAAAAAACAAACAAAAAAAAAAAGCTGAATTTCCTCTTCAATCTTTTGTTTTGTCCCTTAGCTATTCATGGAATAAGAATCATGTATCATAAATAAACATGATTTTTACATGAATCATTTCAAATGCTCGTCTCCGAGTCTGACTTAAAATAAACACAGAAAGTAGCCGCCTGGAACGGCCATGATGGCTAACTGCATAGGGATCCATATCCAGGTCACCCAGCAGATCCATATGTGCACGCCGGTTTGTTTACATGTGTGAGGCTGACTTTTCCTGCGGTTGTACTGCCTTCTAAGGAAACTCAAAAAGCTAAATGAGCTCTCCATACAGTAAGAAAAAGCGATTACAACATGTAAAACACTGTGCGAGGGATTACAATATGTGAGACCCATCAGCAACAGACACTAGCATCTGGTTATACATTTTCCTGGACCCACTATGATCCAAAATTACAAAAGTAGCTGAATGGTAGCAATACGGAAACTTGCAAGAACTCGTTTGCTACTCCTCTAGCACGAACACACGCTAAATGGAAAGTTAACTGTTTCAAAGTTGTAGCTTAAATCCTACAATATGTATAGAAACGATTGTCTGAAAAACTGATCAGACGTGTCCATCTTTAGCTTGTTCTTTCCGAGCCGACGACGAGCTGTTTCGCAGGTCATTAACCTGCGGTGGGCTGCAGGTGGAGGAGCAGCGCCGTCACCTCCAGCCACGCCTGACAGGACGCCAAACTGATTACAGTCATGAATCTGAGCTCTGAGTCATGTCAGCCGTGCAGCTTCTCTGCTGGGATACACAGCTCAGATATTATCCATGTTATTATCATCATGTTTGGCCTTTGGTCTGCTAGCTTCTGTAACTCAGTACAATCTCTCATTCAGAGTTTCTTTATCTTTCAGAAAAACATAGAAAGTAAACTCCAGGAATATGCATATATTTTAAGGTAAATGAACTCCACTACAGCAGCTGTTATAAGAAATTGAAACCATCGTGATTTTTACAAACTTAAACAACAATTACTTTGCGAGCACAGAAAAACTATAGCTCCCATGAAAAAAAAGCTACAAGCACGGCAGCGAGGGTACTTAGGTCATTGTAACTTGGATTCGTGCATATCCACAAAATTCTCAAACAGTCTTCTAGAGTTGTTTTTCCAACCTTTTAGTTGTATTACAGATCTTTAAACTAACCAGACACTCGACTGTCCTGCTGTTATTACAGACATGTGAACTAACCACAGACAAATCCCAACAAGCACAAGTCAACAGCAGTAGCTCTGGTCTGGTGGGCATGAGTTCCCCTAAACCTACGAAGGTGGCTCGTGGGTATCGCTGTATTTAGAGCCATCCACCAAACCAAAATATCACTTAGAGCATAACATCAAAATATGGTTAGTCAGGTTATCCAGGAGACTTGTAGGTTTGAGTTGTAGGACATTAAAGGACAGGTCTGGTTTTGCTTGCTGTAATAAATCCTCCTGTTCATAGAGGCCATTAAAAGATCCCCTCCTCAAACGCTGCCAGCGCAAGTGATGAGAGGACAGAATCCACAGTCCTGGTTCAGTGTGAAAATACATCTAAAAGTTCATCTCAAGTTAATATGAGACTTCAGCAGTTTGAGTTAGACAAATCAAGAAGATATCTTCCACAGTTAGTCTGTTCAGCTCCTCTGCAGCTCAACAGGTAAACACAGTCTTGTACTAAAACCACTAAATATGACTGACTGCTGAAGCCTCATATTAACCTCAGATCAGGTTTTGAGCTGTGTTATGAGCTGTGGATTTCTCCTCCCATCACTTGGAAGCGTGTTAGGAAGAGATCTTGTAATGAGCAGTACGAACAGGAAGAATGATTACAGAAGGAAAAACCTGTGTCAATGTTCAAATGTGCACCCGACTGTTGTTTTAAGGTCAGAAGAAACCTTTGAAATGGGGATTTATAGTGATGGAAAAATACATCCAGAATCAGCTCCTCTCTCTTCGTGACTTTGATAACATTTCTTTTCTCAGGTGAAGTTTTAAGTTTAGTTTGTCCTCAGTGTAAACCTACATTTTGCTGTGTGTGTGTGTGTTAACGTGTGTGTTTGAGGCAGTAACAGGGAGGCGGTGGGGTAGTGCTGCGTGTAAGGAGCCGGGAGGTTGCTAGGCAACGCCGGGGAATGCATGTGCTACTGCAGGGGTTCCTCACATCTGCCCAGAACATGATGCTGCTGTTTATGCAGGTAAATCTCTCCACATCGACACGCTGCCTCGTTCACACAGAGCTTTGTAAAAAGCTGCACAGGTGCAGGAACCCAAACCCGAACCCGACATCAACAGAAACACTTCCTCGGTCTGAGACGAGGGAGATTCCAGCTCATCGTTCTCACCATCGGATACGACCCACAGCTCTGGAGCAGTCACTAGCACTGTGCGCCCCTGATTCCTGAACATTTAACGACACACAGAGCGATCTCACGTTTAGATCTATTAACCTGCTCACAGTCGCTGCAGCCTTATCAACAAATCACCTCAGATCATCCAACAGCACAAACACACACAGCGTCCTCGTGTTTACGATGTGTCTCTATTTATCACGAAATGGGATTGTGGAAGAGGGCGTTTCAAGATCTGCGCTGAAGAATTTAACCAGATGTGAAGATTTCTGCATGACTCCTGAACCACAACATGACGCAGCAGCAGCAGCAGCAGCTCTCCTGTTGCAACTTTTCCACATCCGCCTCATCCAGCAGCGTCACATCCACAGCAGACGGACCGATCAATACATTTATAACAACACACACACACACACACACACAGTCGGAGTAGTGCACGATCATATGGGCACAGGCTGACTGCACACACACGTTGTAGAAAATGACTCACGCTACACGCTCCCCCTACCTCCTCACCATTTATTTTTTTTGGGTGGGGGTGGGGGTGGGGGTGGGGGTGACCTACCAGTAGGCGCCGGTGGAGCCGCTTGGTTCTCCTCAGGGTGCCCATGATGCGGCGGCCCATCTTTTTGGCGTACCACACAGAGTTGAGCATGCTGCTTGTTGCTGCTGCTGCTGTGAAGGTGGAGGTGGTGTGTCGCCTCCTCTGCGCCTCCTCTCACTCCTGCTGCAGGCTGCAGGGTGGTGGAGGTGGTGCTGGCTGGAGAGCAGACGATGGGAGGGGGGCTTCACTCCACCTTGTGTCCCCCCCTCCTCTTCCTCCTCCTCCTTCTCTTCCTCACAGACACAAACAGGAAGCTGCAGAGGATCTGGTGGAGGAGCTGATGGAGGTGACAAGGCGCTGCTTCCAGGAGAGGAGCGACGGAGCAGATAGGAGCTGAGACACACCGAGGTCGTCCTCCTCCTGCCAGTTATGAGCAGCGGTGGCGGTGGTAGATGGTAGCCGGTAAACGGTAGTCGTCAGACGCCGGACTTGATGGGAAAAAGAGAGAGAGGAGCCTCCAGGGGCGGATTAACCTGCCGGGGTGAGAGAGCATCACTTAGCAGGCGGAGAGAGAGCAGCCGGTCGGCCAGCCTCCGTCTGTCTGAAGCAGACAGCAACAGACTGCAGGGCTGACGAGAGGACGGAGACGAGTGTGTGTGTGTGTGTTTTAAAGAGAGCGCAGGCAGGGAGGAAAATTAGTCCTCTGATCTCTTCTCTCCGCAGTCTGGAAACCTCACATAGCTCCTTCCTCCTCCTCCTCCTCCTCCTTCTCCTCCACCCTCCTGGTTCTCAGTCCGCTGTGGGTTTGGTCCAGCTGACCTCTGTCCTACTTCAGTCCTCAGACTTCGAGTCCTTTTCCAAATATGAGTCAGCAGGGGAAACTCACGCATGCAAAATGCTGAGTTATCACGGCTGTGACAGACAGCGTGGCGATCTGTGATGTGTGGAACGACAGCTGATTCATTTAGTAGGGAAGTTCATGTAGAGATTTTAGTGCTAGTGACTTACTAGTTAGTTAAAACAGGCTGAACTCTGAAAGTAACTCTGGAGACAGATAATCAGGCAAATAGATAAAAAACAAAAAAAAATACAATTAAAAAAAGTTTAATGAATCAAAAGTTAAAAAAAATGTTTTAAGAAACATAAACTAATTAAAAATATATAATACAATTGGGTTTAAATGTTTCTAAATTTCATCCGGCTTGTGCGTGTCAGATTTTTTCCCCATTAGTTATTTTATTCATTCATTCACTTTTTCCTAAATAAAAGCGTTGTTTTTGTGGCGGCCCTTTTACTTGCTTCAGTATTGCTTCAAAAAAAATGTACTTTGATAAAAATGATACAATCGCTATGCAGATGACACTTAACTCTATATAGTTGTTGATCCTGATGACTTGAGTCCCCTTTACTCCCTTTAAAACTGCATCTCTGACAAATTTATGGACGAACCAATCGGAATCTGGACAAAACAGAGATCCTATTATGATTGCGTATTACCATCAACTGACCTAATTTTCCAGTCAGAGAGAAATGTGTGCATGACTTTATTACAAGTAGGCTTGACTTTTACAATGCACTAGTCACAGGTCTCCCCAAAAAAGTTTATACATCAGTTACAGTTCTTGCAGAAAGCTGCTGCCTGGAACAAAGAAAAGAGCTCATATCATTCCTCTTCTAAAGTCTCTGTACTGACTTCCAGTAACTTTTGGAATAAATTTGAAGATTCTTGTACTCGTCTATAAATGTACTCATGGACTTTTTTTTTCTTTTTTCCCCAGTTGTTGCCCTCAATCTAAAGCACTTTGAGCTGCATTTTGTATATGCAAGGCGCACTATAATAGTATTATTATTACGCTATTGGCCCAAATATAAGGCAATATATTTATCTGTAAATTTAAGTTAGACATTTTCACAACAGAGGATGTTTTTGTTCTTTACTGGTCCCTGCTTTGCCGCTTACATTAATAGATTGTTGTATTATGGGTTGTCTGTAGCCTTAATATTGGAAGGCTAGTGACGTTCTTCATGTCCAGATGTGGGTGGCCACATTTTCTTAAACTTTCTTAATAAACTCTGTCAATCCTATTTTTATTTAACCTTTATTTAAATAGGTAAAAGCCAGTTGAGACAAAATCTCTTTTTCCAATGGTGACCTGGCCAAGAAGGCAGCAAAGTTACATGTTGAGTGCACGCCAGTAACATAAAATAAAATACAAAACAATACATTACAAGTGGTACAGAACAAGACCTTAGAGCCACTTTAACCTACAGGAGTTTTGCTGCAATTAACTGACGTCTACCAACTGCAGAAAACTAACCAGAGACTGAATCATCTGTCAGGCTGCTAAGAACGGCCAGTGTCACAGAAAGTCATGATGAGGAGCTTAAAAAAGACAAAAAAGACTGTTTGCGAAATGCTAACAGCCAAAAAAACTGACAGGAGAGTGTATGAGTATGTGACTGATATAGAAAGAAGAGCTGCACTTGAAAACAGATTTCGACAAGCTACACAAATGTGGGATTTATGCTTTAATGGAAGTTTGACTTTTATGAGTGAAAAGGCTTTAAAGATGAGGGCCATCTTTTTCTTGGACAAACAGTATATTTTGGGAAACTTTCCCAGCAGTCTGATTAAGTGTTTCTTTTCTTCCAAAAACCGGTGTAGGAGAAAGGGGGGTGGGAGATCCACTTATAATATATATAGTGTTGTCTTATATCAGGCCAATGTGGTATTATTCCCTGAGCTGTAGTTTAGTTTTGTAAATGTTGTGGATCAGTCTGAAAACTGTCCACAAGTCAATGTAAAAAAAGTTTCCCAGATATTCCCTGACTTTCCCTGCCTGGAATACAGACCCCTAACATTCCATGATTTCCCTGAAATTCCAGGACTGTCTGAAACCCTGTTGGCTAAAAATAGAGCTGGCCTGTCCTCCCAGCATCCTTTGCTGCAGCTGGGAATGAAGTGTAGCAGAGATGAGATGATGGAGAAGAAGCATTAGTGACAAGTCATTTCATGGCCTCTGAGTTCTTTGTCTTGGTGATAAATATACATCAGAGCTGTAGTAAATCTTTTTGTTGGGGACGAACAGAAGGCCAGCTATCCTGCATTTTACTATCAGCCCCCCCCCTTACAGAAAGCATCACTAAATCTGCCCTTGTCCTTCTCTGCAGGCTCAACCCCCTCCTCCACCTCCTCCATTTTCCTGCCGTCAGGACTTTCTTTGTCGCCATTCATCTCCTGTGTTGCCATGGCGCTGTTGAGGAGAGCGAGCGAGAGGCGGAGGAAGAGAGATGAAAAAATTAAAGGAATAATAAAAAAAAAGGAGTGTACAGCACGTCCTCCTAGCCTTCAGCGTCTTTGTGGGATGTGAGGATCCATTCATTGCATTATCGCGGCGGAGGTGTTGGAGATAGCTGCCTGCTGACGTCAGGCCGGGGATGGGCGGCTGCCGCAGATCAAATGTGGAGGAAACGATGAAGAGCGGGATGTGGAGATTTCTCCACTAAAGAGTGTCACCGTGACCAGCAACCTCATCGCAGGAGCGGGAGGTCCAGCTCAGTGACTCAACGGTCGTCCAGCTGCTCCGTTTAGTCCGATGTGAAGTACGACAGCCAATTAGACCAAATCCCTGTACAGCTCAGAGTTATTCTACATTATAACTACAGTAATTTCACAACATGTGAAATGTGCAAATAAGGTAACAAACTCTCCTCCCAGCCTGTATTCAGTCTGCCGCTTCCTAATGCTGTAGTCCAGACATCCATCTGGTCAGTTCATCGTTTCACGAGAAATAAGAGTCTACAGCCATGCTAACAGCTCTGTTAGGCTGTACGTAGACACTCACTGCTGAAGTGAACGCGCTACCATGCTCACAATGGCAACGTGTAATGTTTACCATGATCACCATCTTAGTTTAGCGTGTTAGCATTGTAACATTTACACTAAACGTGTAAAGTACAGCTGAGGCTGCAGGTATTTGGTCACAAACCAAAGCATTTGAAAAGATAGATGAAAAGTTATTACAATTCATCCTGAGGGGGATATGTATGTCTGCACAAAATGTCATTGAAATCCATCAGATGGTTACGGAGATATTTCCGTCTGAATCAAAGTGGTGGACCGACCAATGGACCGATATTGCCATTCCTAGAGCCACAAGCATGGCTAAAAACCACAGTCTGCCTGTGTGTCTCATAATTCATCCAGGATTTTTTAAACACAGCAACAGCAATCACCCATCACATCAACAACAAACTCAACTAACATGATTACAATCATGCTTTCACCATTATAATAAATGGTTTCCATTTAAAGAGACTAAACTGATGGAAAACACTCCACAGACCTCATAATCTGTGCAGTGTAACAAAAGTTAGATCAGAAGAGATCGATATCATTCTTGTGCCTGTGCGGTAAGTACAGAGCTAGAGCCAGGAGACGGTTAGCTTAGCTTAGCAAAGGAAACAGCTATCCTGGTTCATCTAGACATAGTTCAAGCCTGTAACTCCCCCTAAAACCCCAAACTGTGTGTTTTATATTAATGTTTGTGTACGGATTAAACAAATAAGATAAAACATGAGCTTTAGAGGATTTTTCAACTTTGGACGGAGCCAGGCTAGCTGTTTCCCCCTGCCTGCTAAGCTAACCACGTCCTAACCCCAGCTCCATACTTAAACAGACATGAGATTGATTTCCATCTGCATATCTCACTCTCAGACAAAAAAGATAATAAGCGTATGTAACAAAATATCAAACTATTTGTTTGAAGTCTGTTAAAAGAAATAGTTGCCTCTCGGCCCCACCCTGCTCCACACCAGCCTGGTGTTGTCATGAACCACTACCAAGACTTCGACACCAGCAAAACATTTGACCTAAACGTTCAGTACTGCTACAACACCACAACAAAAAAACGACCCAAAGCAGCGTGTTTTCAGATGGAGTTGACGGCTGGGATCAGATGGGATTCTTTGAATATGAATGTAGCAGATGAACGGGAAGATAAACTTCCCTCTTGGATGAAAATATGATGAGATGTAAACAATATGTCTGAAAACTAAAATCATTTTTCCAGCAGTGCTTAAGTGATACTGAAGTTTGGGTTACCATGACAACAGCCCAGCAGAGTGGGAGGGTTTTTTTTTACCTGGATTGGGGGGTAGGGGTTGGAGGAGCAGGAGGGGAGGGGGCTGTCCTCGCCGTGGGGATAGAGAGTGGAGGGCGTAGGGGAGGGGAGCTCCGGGAGGTGCTGTCCTAACGCTGAAGAACCGTCAAAGATGCACTCCAGAGATGCTACCTACAGGATACAGGAGGGGAGGAGAGACGGCGTCTCGGAGAGGTCAGCAAAGGCAAAGAAGAGAGAGGCAGTTCATCCTTACAGAGGTCCGACAGAGAGAGAGGGGGGGGGTGAGAGAAAATGAGAATGAGCGAGAGGTTGAGCAGAAAAGGGGTAGGGGGAAGTTTTCCTCAAATGTTTTGGAGGCCGATGTTGACTAGAGCTTCTGAAACTAGTTTGCTTCCTGTTTGTAGAGTAAGAACAAAGATGAGTGAGTCTACGTTTAATGCTGTTTGAAAGCACTACAGCAAAGGTTGTGTAGTCAGGGTTTCCTCCAGGAACTCGTTTAGCCGAGGCGGTAAGTCGCCCGAATCCTTACACATCTTATCTCATGATCAGTTTAGTGACAGCCTAAACAATCGGCACAGTAATCAGACATACAGCACTTTCTGTGAAAGTAACAGTAATGCCATATGCAGTTAGTGAGGTCGTTGTTGTTTGCTCTAAACTGATCACAAAAGACGAAAAGGCCGTCAGGATCAGATGTTTTCTTCACTACCTCCACTAAACAATAATGCAGATTAATGCAAGGAAAGTAGCTGTACAGTGTAGTATCAATCAATTATACAATACATTTGTAAACAAACTGACTTGAAAGATCTGTCTGGTGTTATTCTATATTTTTCCTTTTGTCATCAAATGTTCAGATTCAAACCTCAGCTCCGAGCCCGTTGGTTCCTACTGAAGACGTAACTCTTTAAAAACACAAATTATATAGTTTCATGTTTAAAAATGTTTTGTTCACCCCATTTATATCAATGAGAGTAGGCTAAATAACAAACACCTCTCTGTATAACACAATACAGTTCAACTACAGCTGAATCGACACGTCTCTGAACAGTTTCTACACAAACTGAACTTTATAACCTTCATGAAGGAGGATTTAGCGCAGGACTGTTGGATTAGACTGCATTAGTTTAAGATAGATGAACCTAATAAACAGGCAACTGAGTGTGTGTCAGGCTTTGGATACATGGGAATTGATGACAATAAGAAAAATATAGAATATCAGCAGACTTATCCATTCACCATCATGTCAAATCAGGCCGGATCCAGCTATACTCTCGACTCTTTAAACCAACCAAGGGACAGAAAGACAGAGTTAAGAAGAAAAGTCAGCAATATAAAGGCAGAGAGAGGGATGAACAGATACAGACAGAAGGAGGGCGGCCTTGATGGGATATAACACAGACAGACTAGCTGATAGCTAACGGTGCTATCAGGGTCCTGGAGAGCTACTGAGGCTGTTATTGGACGGCTGGTCCCTCTGATCCCTCCCACTGATCAACACGTCAAGTAAGCGTCCAGTTGATTGGCAGGTGGAGTGGGGGAGCTGGGGAGCAGAGCGGTAATCAGCTCAACACCGGCTGGTCCTGGGGCAGGTTTGTGTTTGGCCGATAATTAAATGCATTAAATGTAATAATTCTTTTGACTTCATCAAACATGAGGACATTTAAGAAAACTAATGACATCGGAAGGTGCAGTTGTTTCTCTCTCCAAATCGTTATTGATTTTATCCAATTAAACGTGATCCCCCATCATATAAAACTGAACTTGTTAGCTCGTGGGTCGTAGCAGCTAGCACAGCAATATTAACGAATGAAAAATTATATCTATTACTCGATTACTTCATTGTATTTTCACTTAAACCCATATTGAACAATTCTGATCAATGTTTTTTTTTTTTTTGTTTGCCTTCGGCTGCCACAGTTGAAGCACTTTTACTCTATATTTTGTTTTGAAAAGCTGCGACAGAAATAACAGTAATAACGTCAGCATCAGTATCATCTCCGTCAGATCGTCCAATCGCGCGAGCGCTCCAGGACCAAAGCAGGAGTTATCAGGTCTGAATGTATGAACGTGACATGTGAACACAACCTGGGACGACGGACACGACTCCCAAAGACAAGCACACTTCTGTTGTTGGACGAGTACCAGAAATACTTCTACTGCAATTATAAAACTACAGTTCACGGTCATTTCCCTAATTACCAAACTTAATTATCAACCGCATCATACCAGCATAAAGACCAAGTACACCAGGATATTAAAGTAACTCAACCTGGGGTCGTTTCTAAAAGACGAAACTAAAGCCCGA
Organism: Siniperca chuatsi; assembly: GCF_020085105.1. NCBI lineage: Eukaryota > Metazoa > Chordata > Actinopteri > Centrarchiformes > Sinipercidae > Siniperca > Siniperca chuatsi. Next base: position 1,865,359 of record NC_058054.1, read on the forward strand.
CTGACGCAGCGGCCCGGCCGCTAACTGATCACAGATGCGTACAGTATCTACAGTATACGTATGCATCGGTATTGAGATAAGTAACGAAAGCCAAATAAATATTCTGAGATGTTTTTGGTTGCTGTTGACAAAAGTAATGGCTGGAAAAAGTTTTCCAGTAAAAGTAGCTTGAATCACACAGGAGGAAACTAAAATATAAAAAAGGTAAATGCAGGAATTAAAGATGATCACAAAGATTAATCATTGGTGGCAGACCATCGTTAATTCATTTAATCTCCGTATTACAGGCCTGCCCACACCATACACTACTTCATTTAATGTGTATTATACAGTATTAAAGGTTTCATATGCTGCATTTTTAGATATTTCACTTACTTTTCTTATGCCACTGTTAATATATTGTATTTGTGTCGGTGTTTATAGTTATTATTAATACTAATTTAAGTTCCAGTGAAGTGAAGTGTGACGGTTTGAACACGTTTATGTTTTCACGGTGAAGTGTCCCACTCAGCCTCGCCTCAAAAATGATTTTGTTTAAATAAAACTGATTTGAGTGAAAAATACTTTGCGCCATCGGATTAAAATAGATGAAGGCTTTTTGTAAAAAGGACAACAAAGTCTTTGTTTGGTTGAAATGAATAACTTTTACAACTACACTGTTTTAACTGACTTATAGTACGTACAGAGTGTTGATATTAAATCTTTACACTGCAAAAATCTCCATTTTACTAAATGATTGTGTCTAAAATCTGACAGTCTGAGATTATTTAATCCTGTTTACAATCTTTTAAAACAACACAAACTGTGATTTAACAGACTCGCTCAATGACAGACCAGATCGGTGGCGTCCGGTCCTGGTTTTAGACAGGACGCGGGCCACTGTAGACTTCCTCTCAGACAACAAACGCAGAAGCTGCGACTCTTCCCTTCAGACGTCAGTGTGTTCGAACGCCACACGGCGGCAGCAAAGCTCCACAGTGCAGCAGAGTGCTGAGCAGTCTGGACACATTAGTCCCGTTTATCCAGCGTTGATCTGATCTCATGTACTCTGTTACCATGACCACAGCAGCGTGAAAGTGTTTAAAGCCCTGTGAAATATCAGATCTCGGCTACTCTGCAGATTGGATTAATCGTCTCCAAACACAGAAACGTCGGTTTCAGAGACTGAGTTTGTTGTTTTTGGTGGCGACGCACGCCGCCTCGCAAACCAGCTGAAGCTGCTGAGCTTTCTGACACAGAGGAGCAGCCACATCAGGTGTCACATAATGTCTTTAGTTTAATATGAGCCACTGATGGAAACTATGACTTGAAAATAATATCAGGAGCAGCCAACTACTAAATTAAAAAGGTTTACACAATATACTTCATGTCTTTACGTCAGTGGGTCAGACTACATCATCAATTTTCACCCTTTAACATTTTATTTTTTCAACTTCTCTCTTGTTTTTCTTTACTTTTAACTCTATTTCTCGCACTCTGAGAAGATAAGGCAAAATACTGCGCTTTATTTTTTAGTTTAGTTTTCTTGTAAACAAACACAAGTTATGTTTACCGTCAGTGTTACTCGTCAGAGCCCACTGTGTGGATCCCTGGGGTCTAATAAACGGGTCGAGTGCATTTCCTTCCTCACAAAACATTTGCAAAGCTGATTTTTAAAGTATTTGAAATCCTGCAGTGTTTACATCCATGTTTACAGCTAGCAGTCCGCTTCCCTGCGTTTGACGGTTCATTGCAGCACGTGTTGGCGAGCTACCTCCACCTGTAGATCAGCAGAGTAGCGTGACACCGTCGGTAGGAGAGTGTATGGAGGCAGGAGATAAACAAAACGGGACCCACTCCGCACCTTTAAATCATTTTAGTCTGTCTTTTTACTGCATTTGTGCTTTAACATTACATTTTATTTTAATCTTGTTTTAAATTATTTTTCTTTGCATTTCTTGGCTTTATCTCTTTTGGTGAAGGACTTTGTAACTTGTTTTTTGTGCTACATACATAATGTTATTACTTTAACATCATTATCCTGTCTACAGCAGGGTTGCAACTAACAGTTATTATCATTATTGATCAATATACCAATTATTTTTCAACTAATGTATTAAATGTGTAGTAATATGTAAAAAGACAATGACAGACGTCCATCGCAAGTATCCAAAGAATAAAGTTAAGTCTTAAAATAACTTATTTTGCTTAAAGGAGTACTCCGGTGATTCAGTATTTCACTTGAATAAAGTTAACAGATTTGGGTCACACTCCAAAAACACTGGATCCTACATTTCCCATAATGCAACTAGAGAGTCTTTCCTTCGGGCCTCCCTGCCGGGTAAACAGCCACGTCTTCCAAACTCCAGTTTGTAACGCAGACATTATATAACTGTGCTGACAGGCGGAGGAGGACTAATCAGTCAGGACCAGTAAACTGATCTAAACGAGTAAAATAAGTCGAGCGCCTCTTTGACGAACGTCCAAAAACTCTCGTGGATCCAGTTCGCACTCATATGACACACGCAGTCAAATACGACAGTCTGGTCTGAGCAGCGACAGACACAAACACAGCTCACAGTCGCAGCATGGAGGACGGCATGAACAGGAAGCAGAGTCACGTGACCGGGACGATGCCAGATTCTCCAGGTTGAGCGTCCAGGAAGTCTGGTTCTGTTCTGGTTTTCATAAACACGCCGAGAGCCCGACTACACCGGGCTGCCCGTGGTGTCTGCGGTGAGCTAACAGTGAACACGACGACAAAAACACTCACGTCAGCCTCTCAGCGGTGGTCAAACCACGGTAACGGGAAAATTAAAAAAAGCTAAAAAGGAACAGGCTGAGGTATTTGCTGACTGGATGCGTTAGTCGAGGCTGGCAGCAAATACACCACGACCTGAGGTCATAAGAACAGCAGCAGTCTACGTCTGATCCAGCACCGTGATGGATGGACATTTCCTGCAACTTGGACATTTCAGTCACTGAGTGGCTCATAAAGCTTGATGAAAATATGAACTCACTGGGGTGGGGGCCATCTTAAAGTAACAGAAAAACATAATTTACTCCACACGCAGGAAAGTTCTGCTTCTTCTACTGCTACTGGGGAGTAGTTCTGCTACCCGAGCAGAACCCAACAGGACCTGATCGAGTCCTGGGTATCGGGTCGGGTTTGTAATATAATAGGAGCTGTGCCCATGTACTGCAAGTAGACAGGGAATACACAGTGGGAAGAGTGAAGCAGCTGCAGTAGCCGGGCAAACTAAAGGTCCCAGAAATATAGAATGTATTAAAATTATAGCCTTGTGTCTCAGGCTGGGTTCAGGTCTCAGATTCGGCAGTCCTGTTCAGCTGGGTTGGGTCTTAGAGGTGAGGGTATGGGCCAGGTTTGGGTCTTAATTTTTCCACACTGGTCGCCGAAATAGCTGGAAAAGTTCAGCAGGAAGCCCAAGTTATTTTCCTGATGAACTTTCCTACTTTATTAGCGCTGCTGTGTAGCAGAACTGACTGACTGACTGATTAAATAAATAAATAAATAAAGGTTTTATGGTGAAAGAGACCTTTTGTGGATGGAAAAATAGCAGTTTTTTTGTTACTTTGCACCCGTCTGATGTTGTTTTTCCACATATTTCCAATCTGGAGAGTTTGGATTTGCAACATCCGCCTGTAAGGTATTTTAAGAGCTGCTCGCTGACTGAAATGTTGGGCGCTGGCAGTCTAGGGCTGTGATACATCAACATACAACAGTGCTGGATCAGGGATAGGAACAGTCTAAAGTCCCGCTAGCGTCCCCTACAGGCTGCAGAGTTCGTCACAGCCAAAATATGAAAGCGTACGAAAGTCCTGAGGGTGACACTACAGGAAAGTGTCATCAAAATCACTCACTTCTTCAACTTTTTAAGCTGCTAAAAAAAAAAAGTTTAGTTACATAAAAATGCTGAACCCGATTAAGGAAGTCTCACAACTTTTCAGCGCACCTTTAGCTGTCATACATGACATCTGACCTTCCACTAACCTGATCTCATTTCAGCGTCCACTTCCTGTTTTAGGGAAGTCTCAGGGTGACTTGCAGGTTCATGAAGCGAGCTCACCTGGACTCAAACTGGTGTTAACCTGCAGCGACTGTAACGCTGGAGGGTCCAACAGAAACCTGACTGGTGGGGTGTTAATGTGTGTGTGTGTGTGTGTGTGTGTGTGTGTGTGTGTGTGTGTGTGTGTGACGGCATCACGACAGGAGACAGGTATGAATGATGATGAGCAGGAACAGGCACAGGTATGAGCTTCAGAGTGTGTTTTAATGAACCACATGTAGGCAACACAGACGAGCAACCACCCTCATCCTCCCTCATCCTCCCTCATCCTCCCTCTGTGTGTGTGTGTGTGTGTGTGTGTGTGTGTGTGTGTGTGTGTGTGTGTGTGTCAGGATTAATTCACCGTCAACGACGACTCATGATATTTGTTTTCATTCTCATCATTCCTGTCGGGATAAAATGAGTTAATGAAGGAAAAACACACTGACTTGGAAGTGAATTACAGCTGAGCCTGGTTTGTGTGAATGTGTGTTGACTGACAGATGGACAGAAATATATTTATTAGTAAATACATTTATGAACAGTGACAATATAGAACAAAAGAGAAGAACAGGCAGAAAAACAGATGAAAAGGTCTGACTTTACTGGCTTCTGAAGGACTTATTATTCGTAATTTCCACGTTTTTTTGCTGAGTTTCTTGACAAAGTAATGTTAAATTCCACCCATCAGAAACTGAAAGCTAAAATTCATCAATTTGTCAAGGGAGTCTGGTGACTTATGGAATTGTTAATCTTTCCAAACAAAGCTATTCATCTTGGTGTTTGATCTCATTCATCTCAGAGCAGACTGAATGTATCAGAGATGCTGCTGACAAAAGTTCAGAAACCGATGCTTCTCTTAGGTTTAGGTTCGTTCAGGTTCTCCTCATCACTTCCGATGAGTTTTAACAAATTGAGGAAAATATCTAATTGTGATATTTCTGACCAAGACTGTGACTGCGATTTAACTTCAAGATCATTTTCTGTCAATTACACTCCAGGCATGTATTTATGATCTACGTATCATTAAACAAGATATGATTGTGCCAAACATAATCACAAATTTACCTTTATACATTTCTACATGTATATATAATTAGATTTGCAGATTTTTTAAAACAAAATAAAAACAATAAATGTTTCAGCCCCAATTCCATCTTTTATCACCAGGAAGCTGCCTGTCTGACAACGTTTTAAGTCCCAGCGGTAAACTGGGACCAGCTGTGTGACCCCTGGGTTTACAAGTCCAGACTTTGGACTTACTCAACACCTGAACACACACCTGGAAAATGACACCCAGGTTACGGGACTATAAATGACGCACAGTTCGGGCCTTTAAGGGGCATGTTTTGTCCTGTGTTTAGTCTTAAAATAAAAGGGGGTGTCAGCCTGAAATGAGACAAACCTGTTGCGTTCCTTTGGTTTTCCTTTGAAGTGGAAGGCATGTTGACCGTTTACGCGTTTGTGCCGCTTTAAAAAAACTAACGTCATGCCAGTAAAGTTGTTCAGTAGAGACAAGAGACGAATGGACAAACAAAGAGAAGAGAGCAACAGAGACTCCAGGTCCTACCTTCATGGGGGAGATGTGAGCGTGGGTGACGTATCCGTGCACATTCTCGATCTGGGAAAGGTTCTTCTCTGCTACCTGGACCAGCTCGGCCCCCCCTGCCTCCTCTGTCAGCTGGGGGGAGCTCTGGTCCTGGGGGGACGAGTCCTCATCGTGTTGCCTGTATTTCTGAAACAGGAAACACACAAACAGAAGAACGCGGTCAAACCACGGAGCTGCTGCTGGAGGGTTACGAGGCTCGGAGCGCGTTAAAGCCCTCAACTCTGTCTGACAGACGGAGGGCGCCGCCACCTTACACGAACCCGGTTATGTGACTCCACCTCGTTTCACCTTCAGTTTTCATCTTCATTCAAATCAAACCAGCACGGAGGAGCATGTTGTGTTCGGACTAATTCTTTTCATGTGGCCCTAACCTACGTCACAAAGAGACAAAAACAACGACAGCCAAAACAAGACCATGTTAGTCAAAGCTGGACTCTCAGAAACCAGATCACCTGAAAGGTGAAGAAATGATAACAGAAATACTTGAAGGATAATTCTGCTCCAATCATCGGACTGCTTGTTTTCCTCATCAATAGCGCTTCAGGTCTGAGATGAACTCTCCTGGCTCAATCATCAGAACAGAAGATGAACATCTGGTTCTTTGATTAAAAAGTCAAAGTACAAGAAGCCTGTGGACATAAAAACTGAAGGAGAGAAGTCAACCACAACTCCCAGGGTGCATTTCAGCAAGAAACATCCAATCACAGAGCTTCAAATTCTGCTGTGAGCTGCGAAAGCGAACGATAAATTCATTTACTTTTGGATTCTGGGTCAATTATGGAGGAAATCTGACAACAAAGGCACCGTGTTTTGTTCTCTTTCTGGACTGCTCTGATTCACACCTGTGACTGGCTTCTTCTCCAGAGAAATGGCAGCTGAGGCTCATGGGTAATGTAGTATTTAGAGCCCTCCAACAAACTGACGGGCAAAACCTGATTTCTGAGAAACGAAACTAGCTGTCAGAATATAAATATGATGGTTACATCATCCAGGACAGTCCTGTGTGTGGAGATCGCTTAAAGCAAGAAACCGGGGGGAAAACCCTTCAGGAACCAGCGACTCCTCCCACTTTCAAACTTTATTATTACGGATAGGAATCATCGCCAAAAACTACCAAAATAAGGCCCAAGTTGTAATGAACTGTAATCATCCCTGAAAGGAACTGAAAACAAAAAAAGAGAGCAGAGATCTGAGCTGATATTGTCCTCCGAGGCTTGGCGTCTCTTCGCGGCGTCTCTGTGGATCCACAGACGTCAGTCCGCTGCAGCCTTCAGATGTGATGAGTCAGAGCTCCGAGTCTTACTCATCTGTTGTCCGTCATGTTGACAGGTAATGACTCGACTGTCCCGAACCGCTGCAGTTACGTAACGAGCCTCAGGCGGAGCGATGGATGCCTCTGAGCACTGCTTCGCTGGACAGAAGGGAGGAGACAGGTTTGACAGTTTCTGGGTGTAAACGGATTAGTCGGGTTACTTTATTGACGAAACGTTTGAGCACCGATTATCTGTTTCAGTGAGGGTTTTTTTAGTTTTTTTCCTCGTGTGTTGTCTCCTTTCTTTCGTTGTTTTTATCTCCGTTTGTGCTGTAAAACACTTTGGATCAACTGTAAAGTGATATATCAATAAAGTTCATTTGAGTAAGTTATTTGTCAAGTGAAAATACCAAACATTTATACCAAATGCACCAGATATTTCTCTTTTTTATTAAAAGTGTCATATATTTTACATCAATGTTACATGTTTTGTTAGTTTGGTAGATTCTTATAGAAGATATCCATGATGTCATTTTCAGATTAAACACTAAAAAACCTTTTCTTCATGATGAAAATGAGACTAAAACTAAATAAAAAGTAACATTTGAAAAGAAAACCTATGACAAAATGTTTATATTATATATAATGTTATATTTTTCGTCAACAAATAAAAACTAAATGATAATGTGAAAGACGGCCGAACGGACAAATGAACTAATTACTGTTTTAATGCAAAGTTTTATTCAACGAGCTGCAGAATCACACACTGTAGCTCCTGATTGGTCAAACAGTTTGCTCCATCAGCCAATAATAGCTCTTGTTCAGAAGTTGATTTATCTGTTTGACCTGCTGCCGTCAAGAAGCGTCTTGTATTCAGTAACGTGCTGTCTCTGTAATGTTATCTGACGAATTATAATCATCTAAATTCATCTACAATCCACTGAGAGTTCGACAGGAAGCAGCGTGCAACATTTATAAAGAGCTAAGCTAAGCTAACGTAACTATATCGAGTGCTGTGGACGTGGAAGTAACGTTAACTTTCACAACATTACCTGTTATTTTAGTGAATCCAGCTTCTGAATGATCAGCTGCTGTGCAGCGGGGCGAACAGGTAGCTAATGCTAATGCTAATGCTAGGTAACTGTACACAACAAACATGGCAGCAGCTGTAGCCTCTGAAAGCCTAACTAACAAAAATCAAAACGACTATATTTTGACTAAAACTAATATACATTTTTGTCGAAAACTAAATATAAATCAGCATGTGCTATGTGGGTGGGGTGGGCACTACAGATGGATATAGTGTAAAGTAAAAACACTACGATTACCATCTTAAATGATTCACTTTAGTCCTTTGTAAACATCTGTTAGCACAAATGTTTTGGATGTGACAAACATTCCTCCCGCTTTGCTTTAGTCGGAGGTTTCACCACGAGAGCCGCGGACAGATGAGAGGAACCCCGCGGCGCCGCTGTAACAGCCTCTGGAGAAGCTTTCAGCAGCGACTTCAAAGGGGACGTGAATCTGCGTCTGCACAGGATTATCCTGCGTCTGATTGGCTGTGGGGCTGGATCAGCTGGCAGCACAGAAATAAACTCTGGATATTATTTATTTCCTATGCCACTCTGATCAAACAACTTATTTCTTTCTAAACTCGGCCATGATGCCGCGCAGTCTGCACCACATTCCTACAGCCATCCTGAGACCAGAGCCGAAGCAGCACGACGCATCGACACAAAACGTTTATTCTACGAGATATAAAGAGCATGATTCAGCTCGGTTACCATGGCAACGTTACCGTATCCCTGGGAAATAACTCCACGCCTGACCTCCGAGCTCAGGATTATTACAAGAGCTGAACTGATTAATCCGTAAATCGATGAGTCGATCGACGGGAAACCGATCGCTTGTTTACTTTCCAGTGGAATGTTTTTGGGTTTGGGACGGTTCAGATAGACCCCCGAGGAAACTGTGATGGACATTTTCACTATTTCCTGGTGTTTACAGAGTAAATGGTTTATCAGTAAATCAAAACATAAATCAACTGATTAGTCAGTGATGAAAGTAATCAGTAATTGCTGCCGCCGTCTGTACGTCCTCGCTACACGTTGCTCCTGGAGGCTTTGGATTTTATCTCCAGGTCGTTTCAGCTAAATCGGCACAAAAATACAAAAAGGTAAAGACGAAGCACGCGAGTATCTTCGTTTGGAGGTATGTGTTGTGCATGTAAACATCATGTCCTGGTAACCGTGGCAGGTAAACACCCTCGGTACCTCCCATGTGCACAGGTGGGGCCTCAAGTTACACAGCATACACAACAAAAAGAATCTCAACTCTGGAAAAAGCTTTTGTTTTCGTCAAACTCAGGAAGTCTTTCACACTCAAAACAAACGTGCTGATAAATGATGTGATGATGTTCTACAGGCTGAAGTGAAAGTCTGACTCTGGTAATGCGGAGGATAAACTGTACTGTCACTCCATAATTACATGGAGACGCTAAATCCTTCTGACTGGTAAATGCAGCACAGTCCCGACACTCAGACAGCGAACTGGGTTCAGCACAGACGTGACAAATTTACCGGATGTGGACGAGACGATCGGATCAGGCTTCTCGTGTTCAGTGTAAACGTCATATCCTCTCCCGTCTCGTCAGCTATGTATCTGTGGATTATCCAGAGTAACAGGAATGCTGCAAATGTAAAAGTTTTGAGGAACACAAACATTTAATTTGCGTCGGAGGCTCAGAGCGGCTACACGACAGTGGGATTACGTTTATTTCTGTCATTTGGGTGAACTGACCCTTCAAAGCCTACATCATTTGTTTTATTCAGCTTTTTGTTTTTCTCCAGAGCGAAGACGTCACTCCCACTTTGACGGAGCAGTCTGCACTGAGCCAACAAACAGCGCGCGAAGGGCAACGTCTCCATTCATCAGGCCGACGGGCTGAGAGCTGCCAGCCCACTGATTGAACATTTGGTTAATTCATGAAGGACGGCAGCAGCTGCCAGAGAGGCGGTTGAAGCTTACAGATTCAGAGGTGCGAGACACTGAAGAGGTAAAAAGTCTGAAGCAGTCCTGATGACGTCACCGCGAACAGCACTCGTGTACAAACTGAAACTACAACCTGGAGGATGAAATATAACAAATAGGCACTACCGCTTCAAAGTGCTCGGAGTCTCCCGCCACAAAAGCTTGATTCGGTTCGGTCAGACGGCTGAGAGGAACACTCTGTACTTCTGAATGCTCGTTCGTGCTTTTAGGTTGCAGAAAGTCCTCTTTACAAATAGATGTGGTTCGTTTTGTACACGGAGAACAAAACGCTGTACAACCAGACTGACGACTGAAAGGGCAGAAAGAGACACAGATCCCTCTGAGCAACAGCTAAATAAGATGATAAAGAAATCAGCAGCCGCTGGTGAAAGAAACTGGAAGCTGGGCGTTAAAATCTGTGCAGGTTTAAACAGGAACAGGTTCCTGTTTCAGTGTCAAAGCACAATAATGCCTCTAACAATAATCGAGTATTGGTTCCAACAGTATTCGCCCTGTCGTGCGACAGTGTGGGGACACAGACTGAAGTTTTAATCATTTAATTATTCTAAAACTCTCTCAAGTGTAAATAAGACATTTGGTGAATAATTATACTGTTTATATACATGTTAAAATAGCCATTACTGAAGCGGTAGTGTGTATGCACAAATCGTGGTGGAGTCAGATCTACAAAAACATTTTTTTCAATTTAATAAAATAGTTAAATATTTAAATTTGGATCCATCTGATATACGCAAAGTAAAGATGATTATGAATCTGACCACACATCTGTAAAGGTACTGAGGTTCAATACTCAGCCTTATCAGTATTATTATATAAACTATTACATAAAATAAAAGCCCAGATTCCCCCAGCAGAACCCCACCAAGCCCCAACCGAGCGCTGACAGGTATGTTCTTCTGGTTAACAATACTAAATCGCTTTCATTTTAATTCATTTTCTTTCGTGCCTTAAAAACAGTCACATTTTAAGATATTTTCCACATCAGTTTCATGACATGAAACATCGGCTTTCCTTTGCGTTTCAGCAGTTACTCCCGTCCATCATTTCCCTTCCTTTCGCCTGCACTGGTGGATAAACCACCTCAACATGGCTGCGTTCAGCGTTTCTCCTGCACTGTGTTTAGTCACACAGCCCACAGTGAGTGGAAACGTTCCTCCTGCAGCAGTTCAGCGCTCACACTACAGGAGATATTTTAGGAAACACTCGGGAGCAACATTAACGCCAACTGTGACACTCGTGTTGTCATGTATGTTAACATGATATTTCACATGTGAAATGTACGTTTTCATCAAATGTGAAAAGCTGTTTCACATTTTGATTTCTTACATTTACAAATACTGCATTCGTGTGAATTATGCATCGCAAGTGAAAATGGTGCTCCACGTGTTATTATCAAGTAAAATGTGTTTCATGCGTAAAATGCTGTTGAATTCAAAACGTGCTTTTTTTTTTTGGTTCGCACCACAGAAACCAAAGGACGCCGTACGTTAACACAGTAAGCTCGACAGAAGAGCCAAAAGTTGCTCCACATTATTTTTGGCTGCTGCTGCCTCATTTACAAACGTCAGCGAGAGTCATTATTTCTTCTTGATCGGACCGCTCAGCAGTCAAACATATTAAAAAGCCTAAATAATCTTCTAAGTGCGTGCTATCATTAACAGCTGATCAGTGCAGTGCGAGTCTCACATTGTTTAGCCGTTAAAGCGTGTGTGTAAAGAGTGTGAGAAGGCAGGCGGACGCTTGCTAAAGAGAAATCACACATTTCTATCAACACCTTTTGACCAGCTCCAGAGCCGTCTTCTGATTTGAGAAAAATAAAGAATCGAAATCGAATCACGAACCCAGCGAGGTTCAGGTTGTGGTCACAACGCCACGATGGTAAAACCTTTTCTGTGTTCTGCTACAGAGGGGACGGCATGTACAGGAGACCAAAATATCTGCAGTCCCAGAGACGGAATATCATCACATCAGACAGAAACTATACGAGTTTGTCCAGGAAGGCAGAAAACTGCCAGTTTCTAATCACACACACCGTTTAAGCTGCTTTTCACGTGGAACTCCTCAGACAACGGGACGGAGGTTTGGTCACATGTGCCGCCGATTCATCACGAAGCTGCAGCCTGCGTCGTGCTGTTGGTTTTATATTACCAAAAGACAATTAAGCCAATCAACTGATATCATAATCAATAAGGCGATTACTCAAACACAGGTTCTTTTGTGTTAAGATAACATCAAAGATGCATCTTTTTGAGTTGTTCACTCGCAGACGGTGGATCTGAATCACAGAATACCTCCATGATCTTGATCTTGAGATAGATTTTTATCGAAGACCTTAAGCTGTTTCACAATAAAATACTGCTGCTGGTTCAATGGTGGAAAGCTTTTACTGTGAAGCAGCAGCAGCAGGAAGTGTTTGGTTAGCATGAGGGATGTCCCGGACAAGTTTTTTATTTTATTTTTTAGCCCTGATCCCGAGTCCAATCTGATACTTGCATTCACTGTAGCCCTCTAAATCCGACGCACCGTATTTTTCGTGAGCTTCTTGATCCAAATACTGAAGGTCCTGAAAACTATCAAGCCGATCAGCTTAAATTATTGATCTGACATGAATAATGTGACTCCTGACATTGACAGGAGATCAGCTAGAGAGAAGACGTCTCACTCTGCTGGAGTTGTTGGAGCTGCAGAAACACTCAGTGGTGTCACAGAGTGATGCTTCTTTTACCTCATAAACGATCTTTGGCCGAGTTCAGACACCAGCTTGCAGAGAGAGACAGCTAGAAAAGCACCGAGAGCTAAGACTTTTAAAAACTAAGCTTTGTCTCTGTTGACACACAACAACAACAGTGTGTTGAACCAACACGTTTAGAGCAAGACTAGTGAGACCATCACTGTTTAGTCCAGGTCAGCTCTGTTACCACGGCCACAGTGGAAAAGTGTTCACAGTTTGGCACAGCACAGCGCGATCCAGTCCGTTTTGAATTCACACTGACTTATTTCTAACGAACTAAGAGGTGTAAACACACAGCGTGTGCTGACCGCTAACTCTGTGATCGGAAAGTTTCGCCGAGAACGTGCGATGGTTCTGTGTATCTACGTGCAACACACCACCACACAGGTCAGCTATCAAACACTCAGTGAACAGTGTACAACACCTGAATCGGTCATCGACAAATGTGTTGCAGCTCTACTCATCAAATGTACTGTGAGTTCAGCTGTAAAATGTACAGACAGCACGCAGTATCGCCCCGCTGTTAACAGGACTCGGAGCGTGTGCTAATCACATGCTGTCAATCATTTTATCGGAGGATGTCTGACTCATTTCCTGCAGAACATTTTCTGATGTGCAGCTCGTTTAACGGACGCTAATTTTCCCCAGTAACACCAGTGCTTCAGAGGAACTGGTTTCACCACAAACTTCTGAATTTGTTTGAAACGAGATCAAACCTGTTTAATTTCGCCGAACTTGTGTATGAAGCAGATGCTCGGGATGCTGAATGTGAACTCAGGGGCTAATTACTAAATTAATTAAATCATGAAAACATGATTCAGAAGCTGGGTGATGTTCATGTTTTCGCTGCAGCTGAAGGAGGCTTTTCTGAAAAGCTGACATAAAAGATCCCGCGGTGTTACTGATACTGTACTGCTGGAGTTGTAGTATTGATCGAGAGCTCCGCAACAGCTACTTGCTTTCTCAGCTGCTGTTTCCAAAGTCAAGAATGAACTCTGAAGTCAAACTCTGAGACGAGAAGTCCTTAAAGTGCTTTGAAAATATGGAAATTTGAACATCCACAATTCTGTGACAGCTAGGCAAACTTCACCTGCTGATAAAGATCATGTGATACGACTGAAAGCTCAAAAACAGCTACTAAATGGACCCTGAGATGCAACTGTTTTGTCAGCATCCTACGGTAGGCTTTTCAGGATTCCTCAGTTTTGTTTGATGGTGGTGAAATCTGAGATTATTCTCCGTCATTTCTGCCGAATGTTAACGGATGTAGATGTAGTTACATAACAAGACTGAGTGATAAACCGCTTCAAGTCCAGCTCTGAGCACTGCTTCACTGGACAGTCGGGTTAGTTTATTGATGATTACTGATTTAATTACATGCATGTGAAGTGCAGAGGCCACAGATTAAAACAGGAAGGCAGCTTATGCTGTAGGAGTCGAGCTGACCTCCAACCAGTGACGGCACCATGTTAACAAGGTGTAGTAATTAAAGCGTGATGGACTCCGTATAATCATCTAGTGAGCCTGAAATCTTTAAACACTTGAGAACATTTTTATGGGATTTGCTGGGACAGCTGGGACGGGGCTGGACGCCGGACGCCTGGACTCACAGCTGATCGAGAGGTCGGGTCGCCTCCCTTCGCGATCGATGCATATGGCGGTGAACGGCAGATTAAAGTAGCAGCAGTGGTGATCTGCAGCTTTTCTGCAGCTCTCTGCTGCGATGTGACGAGGCTTTACAAACACTAACAGAACCGGCGTTTTGGGAACACTGTTACACAACTCAAGCACCCCTTTGTTTGGTTTAAAACTGGGAATTACGATCCTGTTATTTCTTGCGATTTCTCGCCGAAGTCTGGTTCTGTTTCCCGGCTGAAATACCTGTAGGACGCTGGGATTTTAGGCGTCTGTAATTCAGACAAGTTTATATAATAGGAAATGTGAAACGAGTAAACTTTGGTTGGCTTTTTGTCCAGCACTAATTTGAACAAAAAAGACAACTAGTTCATAAATATGCCAGGTGAAAGGATCTGGGAGTAACATTGCTTTGTAACAAATTCATTTCCTGATCCCTTGTTAAGGAATCTTCACCTGCCTGCATGTTCAATAAGCTGCTCTGGATAATTATTGGCCAAATACCTTCACATCCCTTCAGCTGCTTCCTCAAATCCCTGTGTGACTTTTAGGTAACTGCGTTTCCTGTCCACAGAAACACAACCAGGCACAACAGCTCCATCTGAATGTTGCATGACCACAGAGCGGCAGATGGAGAAGCATCAGGAGGCTGCGGGCGAACTGAGCCGTCACGACACTCGAAGGAAAAACAGCCACAAACGCAAAGAAGCCCAGGATTACTGACTGAGAGCAGGAAGTGAGTGAAAACAGTCAGGTTGCAGGTTCAGCTCCCTCTGTGGGTCACAACACTGCACACAGGCTAAATCTGTCCGCATCTGTGGTACTAAACAAGATAAAAGCTGCTCTCTGGCTCCTGGACATTATTTTGAATTGTTGACATTTCAGCGCCTGATATTAAAATTTAAATAAGATCTACAATCGTAGAGAGAAAGGTGGTGATGTGGACTACACTGTGATCGTCCTGTAAACAGATCACAGGTTCAATCGCTGTAGCAGCTACATGTCAGAGAGTCCTTGAGCGAGACACTGAGCCCACTCGCTGTGGATGAAGGAGGCAGCGGGGAGGTTTCCAGTGATGACACTGTCTGCCTGAAGAGAGCCTCCTCCTCCTCCTCCTCCTCGACAGCTCTCAGAGAGACGAGGAGGAGGAGGAAGAGGAGGCGGCACAGCGCCGACTTCTGCCTGCCAAACGCTGCTATAAATAGGAGCATCACCACGGAGCGGATGTAGCAGGATGTTCAGGAGGAGGAGGGTTTCTGGATGATTCAGGAATGTGATGAAGAGGAACACAAGGAAGAAGATGGGAACAACCAAGCGAGGAGTAATATCCCACTAGAATCTCACTGGAGGATAAAATTCTTCAGGATGTCGTCCATGTTTGTTTTGTGTCTCTTTACCATCTTTTCTGCGTTTGTCAATCCACTGTGCTGCTGTCTCAGGACAGACGGAAACCCTAAAACCACAGAACGCTCATACGTTTGTTACAAGCACCTCGCTCCGTGTCTGCCGTCAACCATCAAATGAAGCCGGTTCATCGAGTCCACTTAGCTAAAACTAATGCAACGTCATCCAACAGCCCTGCCGTAACTCACTGTATAATAATGTTTTCCTTGAATCTGTTGTACTAAGAGGTGTTTCAAATATTTAGTCTACCTTCACTGACATAACCGCTTTAGGCAGCTGAACCCAATTAATGAGCGTAAACCACGGCTGTCACTTTTTAAATCAAAATTCAAACTTTTGCTCAAACGTGGGGAAATATTGAAATTGTAATGACCTGTTCACATTCAAACTTTACAGTGTTACAGAGTGTTCGAAGCTAATCGATCACGCTAGCAAGCAAAGCCGTGCTGATCAGGAAAAGTCGACGAGTGTGGACGTACTTTGGGTTCTACACCGTAGACGGAAAAATGACCAGCAACGATCAGACTGCTTGTGACTTTGTAAGACGCAGCTGTGTTACTCTACAACCACAACAAACCTGAGGCCTGAGGTACAACCTCGTCCGATCGCAGACTTTCGCCGCTCATCTTCTTTCCGCAGTGTAAACTTCAGCCTAACACATTACTGAAACCTGAGGTGAGACTAGTGAAGACATTTCCACTAACATTCGCACAGATTGCGTTTATTCAGTCGTTCAGTATGAGCTCCTTTCAGACCGACAAACAGAGACAACACACTGCCGACAGGTGGACTACGATTAGAATTCACCACCGGAAAAAGATTTCCTGCATGTTCCACGACAGAGACAAAAAGTTTGTCTTGCTAGTTGATGATGCAGTTTGTCCACAACCCGGTGGACGGAGAGGTAAAGACAACGACGACTGTAAACTCTGCAGAGAGCGTGAGGAGAGAAAACTTTATCAGAGTGACGTTCAGCTCAGCTGTGACCTCAAACTTCATCCTCCTCACTCAGGGCACAGGGTGCTATTTGACCATGTTGTATTATTAGTATTTCTCCTGACCCAGGCTGTAAAGATCAAACGAGTTTAAAATAATGTGAATGAGAACGACGGGCAGCAACTGGATCGGGAGAGAAAGAACCTGAACCGTTAAAGCTGCACTAATCAATCTTTTTGTATTAACAATGGGTAAAATGGCTCTAATGTCAGTTTACAGCTTGTAAAAAATACATATTAACGCTGCTTTTAAACACCACACGCCGCGTGATTGTATCTTCAGACTACAACGCCAACTGACCCACATTTTTATAATAACGAATTATAATAAAGCATTATATATTAGCAAAGCATTAGATTTGTTTTGTTGACATGTTTCTGTAGCTGGAACCATGTTGAAAAATGCCCCTATCTGAAAGCGGTTAACATCGAGCCCTGATATTCCTCTCGCGGCGTTTCCGTCCGGACTGACTGCACGCTGTGCGGCCTGTAAACAGTTTGTGGAGGTGAATGGAGATGAGCTCGACACGTGGAGCTCAGCCCTGATCAGGATCTGGTGGATCGGGTGCGGAGCGTGAATTCATGCCCAGGTTTAAAAATGACAGCAGCTCACTAAACACTTCACAGCGCCACAATTGATAACTTCCGGCACAGTCTATCGAGTGTGTGGTAGTGAAAGCAGTCGATGGCAGCTGATCAATGGGACTTAATTAAGACTAGTTGCGATCAAACTGTCATAGAGCAGCAGGGCGGTTAATCACAGGCGCTGTGGAAGCGTTTCCATCTGACCTCCAGCCTGAGATTTAAGAGCGTCAGCTTCCCGATCCCTCAGATTAACAATAGATACCAATCGAATCCTGATCCGTGCAGGACAGGCAGCTGTAATCTGAGCGGCTCCTGTGCCTCAGGGTTCAGAGGTCAACACAGCGCTCCACATGATACTGTAACCCCCCCGCCGCCCCCCTCAAAAGCTCTGTTTAGACTGTCCAATCAGAGCCAGGGGGGCAGAAGGTCAGCTGGGAGGTTCATTTCAAGTGGATTCGAGTACTGAAGAGGCTTTCTGAGTTTCTGAAGGTTAAAGAGGGAGACTCCTCTGGCGTTCACTCTGTCAGCTGCTCTGGCTTGCTGTGATCTCACCTGAGAGGTAATAATAACCTGAGACCAGGTCTTCACAAGGTGCCACGGCTGGAACGTACCAACACTCGGGACAGCATGCAGGACGTTAAAACTCTTTGGGATTAGACGACCAATCACTGCTCTTCTGCAGTTGAAGGGTTAGCGGTGTGCGTTCGGATCGAACATCGTTCAGCAGAAGAACAGTTTTTACTCTCCAATATGTTATACCTTCAGCCTCCTCTGACTTTGGGTCTGCCTCTGAAAACTTTGGTAACTTTCTGAAACCGACGGTCTGATGTTCTCTCTCTTCCGCTCTTCACGCGACCACTTCTGCTACCTTTCGTGTGAACAACCGAGTGCAGCGCTATGAACGTCTTCCAGGAGAGACGCCGTTATTCACAACAGGTAGAAACACTTACAGACCAGCAGAGGTGTAGAGACTGACTGATGTGTATCGGAAAACCTAGAACAAGACATACGTCGATACACAAGCACAGATCAGAACAAAATAATAAATGAATTTGTCCAAAACTGAACTAAATTTCTCTCTCTGAGCGTGTTTGTGAACGCGACACGAGCCCAAACTTCTTGTGGTTGAAGGCAACTGAACCCATGAGCTGTTTAATTGTTGAAAATACCAAATTTGGATGGATGGCACTGATCACTGAGTTAAGGTAAACACCACCCAGTCAGCAACATTTCAGTAAAAAAATTCCTCTTTCTTAGGAACTGACCTGAAGTTAGCCAGTGCACGTTTTGCCAGTAGATCAAATTTTAATATTTGCTCCCATATTTGAAATAAACATCCAGGAATTTAAACACTGACACTCAAAACTATCCGCGCAGAAATATCAAACCCTGTCAAATCTTGAAGCATCTGTAAATTCGGCTTTGAATAGCCGCGTGTCAAACTGCTCCACATTGATCTGTTTTGTTTTGGATCGTGGAGAACGATCTGGCGACCGACAGGGAGATGATCCACGTTCATACGGACGTTTTAAAGAAAAGTATTGTTCCAAGGCTCGTTTCTGAGGCCAAATATTCCACACAGATCCACTGGACAATCACACTAAAGCAGTCAAATGATCAGGTTAAAGGTCGAGGTAACGCACGCTGCTCACCACAGGTCTGTGTTTACTTTGATCAACATCTCAAACCTGCTAAAATGACTAAAGGTTTCATGAATTTGTGCAGACTGAAGCCTGACGGCTCTCAGCTGACAGCCTCCATCAGCAGATCTGATGTGTGTGTGTGTGTGTGTGTGTGTGTGGGGTTTTGGTTACTTGGCGTTTCCCTGCAGAGCACATGTTGACCACACATGCACGTGCCTGCCAGCCTGCCACTGACGCTCTCCGCCAGCCAATCACGCCTCAGCGCTGCTGCAATCAGAGCCTCCGATTGGTCGGTTCAGTGAAGCAGAGATGACAAGCGGCTCGGGCGGCCTATCGTGTCGCGTCAGGTCAAACAGTAAACACAGCCGCTCGGTGACAACGAGTTAACGGGGTTTTTCCCCCTCTGCTGTTGTCTGACAGGCGCAGAGCAGAGGAAACGACTACAGCAGAACCTGGTTTAAATTTTGGTCGTTTTAAGGGTTTGAATGAAGTGTTTCTGATTCTGAGCTCGTCTGTGTTTCTGTATGACACGGGTTTAGTTTCTCTTCTCTCTGATGCATTCACTGCCCTGCAGCGTTTCTCTGTCTCACCCACACAGGTTTGATTTCTGCTTTATTTCACATTTAGCGTCTGTCCATCTCTGCTCTGGTACCAGCTGTTTATGATATTTCAGTTGAGAAAATATTCAAGGCAGCGGGAATAAACCTGTTTCTGTTGCTGAAGTAAATGTCGTCCCATGCCGCTGCAGCAGTGCTGTTGCTGTGACGGAGCATCGGCGTTCAGGTTTTAAAGGTTGTGTTGGTGGAAAACGTTGCCTTCAACTGCGAGTAAACTGACAAACTCAAAAGCTTCAAGTCTGTCAGCACGCCGTTTGTGGTGATTAAAAGAATATTTAATAAATCTGTAAACGAAATGCACCGAACCAAACAGATTAGGAGGGAAAGAACTGCCTTTAACAAGACTTTGGTTTGGATTCCTACTTTTTTAATAAACAGACAAACCCAGCGATTAAGATGCATTATGGGAAGTGTAGGATCCAGACTTTTTGGTGCTTGACACATACTAGGGACTAAAAGTCTGCTGCTTCAATTTTGACCATGAAATTACTTTTTTGTTAAAATTAAAATGAATCTTTGCCAGATTTAGGTAGATGTTCAGGTAATAACTTGGTGAGTACAGAGTTGTTATTCCTGAGAGAAATTATGGATAAAACTACCAAAATAAGACCAAAGTCGTAAAAAAAATCTAAAAAACACAGAAAACTGGCAGTAAGGAAGACTGAAGAATCAGCAATCATTTCATTGTCGGACTGTAAACTGTCACGTTTTAATGCTCAAAATATACCGATTAGGGCTGGAACGATTAGTCGATTACCTGATGAGTTGATCAACAGAAAAATAACCGGCAACTATTTCAATAATCGATTCATCGTTTCCGTCGGTTTTCAAGCAAAAACTCCAAACGTTGTCTCGTTTCGGCTTCGCTGCGTCTCTTCTGATCTGATAGTAAACAGACAAAACAGCCTTTTGAAGACGTCTGACTTACGAATAGACAGTTTCCAGATTAAATCGATAGTCGCGGTCCTTATTCCGATTACTGTGAATAATCACATTAAGCATCTTCACGTTCTGAAGCAACACATTTCCGACGACCCAGTTTACCTTTGATGAAAATGTTCTGAGGCAGTTTGGGAGGACAAACTCTGCCTTCAACAAGACTACAGTTTGGTTTTCTACTTTTTTCATTTCCTACCAGTTTTGTAACCGAGCGAACCCCGACGCCCTCGCTGTGACCTCGCTCACACCCACCCACGTGAAACACCTAACTCTGCAGAGGATCTCCCTCCGGTTCCTCCCCAACCGCGGCAGGTGTCCAGATGTTTCCACCCACCTTGCAGCCGAACATGAGGGAGATGGTGCTGTTGGTGCAGGCCACCTTGCAGTGGCACAGCATGGGCGAGAAACACTCCACCTTCTTCATGCCAGGGGACATCTTGTCGGCGCCGGGGCAGTTGGCCGACAGCCGCCTCCTCCGGGAGCGCTGCCGGCTCCTCCCGCGCCGCCCGGCTCCGCCCGTGGCTCCCCCTGCACCTCCTCCTCCGCCTCCAGCCTCTCCACCTCCTCCTCCACTGCTGCTGCTGCTGCTGCCCTGCTCTCACCATCCGCCCTCATTCCTCGCGTCGCTCCATCGCGGCAGGGAGGAAACAACTCCCAGAGCTCTTCCTTCATTCAGGGAGAACCTCCCCCCTCCTCCTCTCCACTGACCCCTCCTCCTCCTCCTCCTCCTCCTCCGGTAGAATATATTCCTCTCCCTCTTGACCTCCTCTCTGGCGTTCGCCTCGACTCCTCTCTCCCTCGTTTTCCTCCTCTCTCCCTGTTGCGTTCCCTCTCTCTCTCTCTCTGCACTGACAGAGTGGTGATGATGATGAGAGCCGGGGCGAGCGAGTGCCGTTGTGTGTAGTGTGTGTCTCTCTGTGTGTGTGTGTGTGTGTGTGTGTTAAGCTTTCCTCTGTGGGGGTGTGATTGGTCTCCAGGGAGAGGGGGTGGGGCGAGAGAGGTTGGTCACATGACTCATCGGAAACGAGGAGGGCTGAACGAATGAGAGAGAGAGAGAGAGAGAGAGAGAGAGAGTTGGGGGGGGGGTGTATCCTCAGGGAAGGTAGAGTGATGTAGGACAGAGTCAGTGATGTGGAGGAGAGGAAGAGGAGGAGAAAGACAGAGGAGAAGACAAAAAAAAGAGGAGAAAGAGGAACAGGAGGAAGAAGAGGAAGAGCAGGACAAAAAAAAGGGAAGAATCAGGTGGAAAAGGAGACCGAGGAGGAGGAGGAGACTGAGAAAGTGAAGAAAGATGAACCGGGGGAGAAAGGAAGAGAGGAGGAGGAGACTGAGAAAGAGGAGGAGCTGGAGATGGACGAAGAGCAGGGGACGAAAGGAAAAGAGGAGTAAAGAGGAAGAGGAGGAGCGGAGGAAGAGGAAGTGGAAAGGAGGTGGAGCCAGCATCATGTCAATTACCTTCCAATCAAACGCAGCGGTTCACCACAAAAACCATCTTAACGTTAACGAAATGACTCGAGTCCGAGCGCCGAGTCGAGTCGTGAGATCCGATCACTTCACTTCACTCTGGAGTCAGCGATCAGCTGTTTGACGGCGCCCACGTCGTGTCAGCGTCTCCAGATGTGGAGGATGTGTTTGCAGCTGCACGGGTTGTGGCCTCTGCGTCAGGGTCGACGTCCTGACGCTCTGGACCCGAGCATCAATCCAGATGTTTCTGCGTCTCCTCGACCGCAGACGGTCGACGACTCTCGTCTCCATCACACGTCGTTAACGCCACAGTGCGACAGCGGGAAGTCACAAAGATATCGGCCCTTTGCTGTCAGTGGGTCAGTTTCTAATCTTGCAGTATTTTCACTCAGGGCTGCAATTAACTTTTTATTATTGATTAATCTGAGAATCATCTTCTCTATTAACTGATGAGTTCAATCAATTAAATGTCGCAGAAAAGGCCCAACATGACGTCTTTATGTTGCTGGTTTTGGTTTTCAGTTTACAGTCACACGAGAAAATTACTTCAATATCAAAGAAGTTGGCGATCATTATTATTATTATGCTGACTGACTAATCAATTGATCGACTAATCCCTTCAGCAGCCTCAGAGAACACGGTGCGTTTGGTGAACACAGCCGGCCTTGAGCAACACGCCGCTGCACCTAACGTTTATTTTCATTATCGTTTATTTTTAGAAATGAAAAATAGTGAAAGCGTGCCCGCTACAGTTTCCCCAGAGTGTGTTTTGTCCAAACAAACTAACAAACAGGAAGACAGAAAGTCCGCGCAGTGGAGGACGTTTGGTGTAAATGAATTAACATGATGAAGCTTTGACAAACATGAGGACAAAACTGAGCTCAGCAAAAACAAAAACACCGGAGGAGAAGTTCGTGGGACAACCTCCCTCGGAGACAAAAGAAACTGATCAGTCAGTGTGTGTGTGTGTGTGTGTGTGTGTGTGTGTGTGTGTGTGATAATGAGGCAGATTTCATCCTGGGCGGAGACGACAGGAAGCTGCGAGATTCCTCCTGAGACAAACGACAGAAACTACAGAGAGAGGCGGGCCGTCGCTCTTGTCTGTTTCGTCTCTATCTGCCGGCTTTTAATTGGACCGTTTCTCTGCACGTCTACAACACACACACACACACACACACACACACACACACACACACACTGTCTGTCTCTCGCCTCCTCGGTGTGCGTTAGTCATTCAGGGTGAAGAGGAGATGAGAGAAAATGTGAGAAGTGAGGAGGAGAGATCGTTTTTATAAAGTTGTTTTGTTCGTATTATAAAATGGCTGAGAAGTGATTCAAACTATCTTGTGAATTATTTCATTTCAAGTCACATGCGACAGAAAATGAAAATTAGACATAAAAAACAACACAATCTTCCTCAAAAGCCTCATAAAACCAACGTCCACTCAAATGAAGAGTGCCTGCTAGCTCCACCTAGAGGCTGCAGTGTTTATTACAGCCCCATCTCAAAGTGTTGGACAGAAACAAAACAGCACGCTAAACTGTCTTTTCTTAGCAGTAGTGGAGCTACAAATGTAAAGTTTGTCCTGAAGGTGGCGCTAAGCTGGACAGCAGGAATGAGATCGGGATTGGCGAAACGTCACTTCGCAGACGCGGTTTTGAAGGATCACTTAAAGCAGAGGTTTCGGGTTTCAGGCGAGGCTCAGAGAAGCGCGTGATTTGGTTAAAGAGACGCAGAGTCGGAAACTAAAACGTGCCTCAGGACGGAGATTTATGTATTTGGTGCAGTCTGAAGTTGTGTCAAACAGCAATATGAGGCTCAGTTGTTGAGTTTCTATGGGATCGAATAACATAATGATGATTTTGAGCTTTTTCAAGCTGTGTATGATGGGAGGAGGCCCACAGTCTCAGACCCCCGAGTTAAATCCTAACTCAACACTAATATGTAAGCTGTAATGCCTCATGATGAACTGTTCAGACTACACCGTCTTTCTGTCTGTTAAGACGGCCGCTGCATCAGATTATTATAGAGGCTACGACCAATCGTAGCCCGCCATCTTTCACGACCAGCGTGACGTCACCGGGAAGGAGGAGCCAGGGACGGGCTTCCAGGAAGAAGGATGTAAACAAACAATGGCGTCCGAAGCGGTGTGTGTCTGATACTGGCAGACTTGCAAAAACTAAAGTTTGAGGAAATCATTTAGGAGTTTAGCATCTCCTCCCACTTCGTTACTCAGCGCAGTTAGAAAATAAAAGAGTGGAAACGAACGACGAGGGAGGAAGAACGAACAAAAAGAACGACAGACAGGCAGCACAAGAAGTCAATTACATTTTGGACAGTTTGCACCAATTAGCTTCCATCTGGGTGTGTGTGCTGTTTGAGCGCCTCATTATTAAAGCCTGAGTCAGGCTGCGCACACACACACACACACACACACACACAGAGAGACAGTGCAGTCCAGCAGTGCAGACTGAGCGTGTGCAGTGACAGTGATAGCAGCTGACAGGTTCAGATGTGATGGCCTCCTTCTAAATTTACCCTGCTGCTTTTTTACACATCACTCACTACACACACACACACACACACACACACACTATCTCTATCTGTGTGTGTGTGTGTGTTTAGATGTCTCGGGTGGGCCTGGCATGACCCGGGTCTCCAGTCCTCTCGGGTCGCGGGTCAGGTAGTATTTAAAGAATGAAAGTGCTGTGCTTTGGTCTGAAGTCCTTGGGTTACCTGTTGGCTTACAGCACAGCAGGTGGCTCCACCGGATACATCAGGCGTGTTTTGTACCGTTTCTGTCTTTTATTTATTTTTACTGTGTTCATGCTCTGTTGTGTGCGTGATATTTTATAAGCTATATAAAAAATAGAAAACCTAGAGGCATAAGTTAAGAAATAAAGTAGTGATATTTGGGGGGGTTTTCGGTCCTCCGTCCACTCGTTCAGACAGGATGAACATCACAGCGGGAGGTGGGAAATAACATCTTCACTGTGCTCCTCTGTAATTTAACTCCTCGCTCAGGAAGACATTTTACCCCTGGTGTAATGACAGGATACGGACCGTAACAGACATTCAGCAGCGCAAAGACAAAAGCCTCCCCAGGGGGGCGCCAGAGAGTCTGAGGGGAGGCAAACCTACAGCTCGAGTAAATCACACGCCTGCTCCGAGCCATAACTCGGTCAAATCTGAACTCACAGACATGAAACACACACTGAATCATTCAGTGCGACTTACACTTCCCGAGGAGATCATTATCTCTGAATGAACCTCCAGAAATCCACTTAGGACCCAGACAAAAGCTCGCTGCAGACAGGAGCTGCTGACGGCTGCTTCAGATGCTTTAACGGTAAAGTCGGAGCTCAGAAGAGAAGAGCGGCACATCGGAGGAGCCTTTACGGGCTCTCGCTCTCCTCGTGGCTTTCCTTTTTTCTGTCCTCATGTTAGTTTCCAAATAGCATCTTGCGCTCATTTCCCACTAAAGAACTCAAAATGTCTCCATGTAAGAATTCGATCACATTGAAATAACATGAAGGAAAGGCGATTTTATCTATACGGCACATTTTATTACAGGAAAACTCAATGTGCTGAAGGGATGATAAACAATAATCAACTAACAAAACAACTACTTATTTCAGCACTAAACCGAACAGCAACTACTTGAAGATATTCAAAGACAGTCTGTGAAAATCCCAGTGAACCCAGTAGAGACCATTAAAGGAAACCCTGCAGACTGACGTGGACAGAAACACCACCACAAACACACAGCAGGGGGCAGCACACCATCACACAGACTGCAGCCTGCATGTCTCCATGACTTGCTGGAGCTCCTCCATCAGCCTAAAATATTCTTCCTTCCTGGTTTTTGCATGTTTTTTCTGGCTGCAGTTTGGGCAGAGCATCATCTAATGCAATAAATGCTTTCTACTGTCTACTCATGTATATTAAAATCTGCTCACATTACCCTAAATTCTCTAAAGTATTCATCAACTTTATACCAGAATACACACCTCTGATATTCCAGGAATAACAGGACAAGCACGAAGCCTTTCCATTTGTTTAAGCAAACTTTGACTTCGGGTGTAATTATACACACATCGGTCTATAACGCTGGCTCCACAGCCATCTACAGCTGTGGTTTGAGGTCTTTTTGCCTCACGACCCTTTAAAGGGATGCGGTGTTCACTCCCGACCACTGTTTTTCCCCGTTTGCTGTCCTGTTTGTTGCCTGTAACTTCACGGCTCCTCACATTTATCTTGAGACCCCTTGCGTGGGCCCGACCCAGAGGTTGGGAACCTCGGATCGACAAGCCGTCCAGAACCAAAAGAGATCCGCTTTCAGCGGTGAAACAAGACCACAAGTTTCTCTCAACTACAAACCTGAAGTACTTCATCCTCTGCAAATTTAAAGTAATGTATCTAACTTTCACCAGTACTGGAAAACACTGCAATATTCCAGGTTTTCCAGGACGCCTCGCGTCTAAGTCCCTCCCGCTTGAGAAGCGAGTGGAGATGGCGAGGAAGAGACGCGAGGAGAGACGAGTCGAAGCATCGGGCACCAAACATCCTTCTTTCTGAGCCGTCGTTTTAAAGCAACGTCAGTTACATGTGACGTGTGGCACAGCTGCATCACCTGTCCACTGTCCCAGGCAGGTCCACCTGCGGGTGCACAGTACTGCAGGACACGCCTCGAAACGGTCGCAGTTTGGTCAGGTCAAGGCACCAAAACTACTTGGTTAGGTTGAGGTAGGACGTTATCTCGGGGGGGGGGTGTCACGCCTCTTTTTTATACGTCACAGGTGCCAAAAAGGATACACCTGTGCATGCTCGCTCATAGCTCCTCCGGCAGGCCTCCTCTTCCTTTTAGGAACTGAGATGTCCTTCAAGACGGCGTGCTGAGTTCGAACACGGACAAACGAGAAGAGCCTTATGTCTCACCTGAAACAACGCGCCCCCCCCCAATCACCGCGGCCCCCTGCTGTTCTAACGCTGCCTGGTTGTTTGTATCTTCGTCCCAAAAGACCGCCTGGCAGGGACTTCTCGTCTCTGTGTCGACCCAGATGGCGAGGCGTCGCCCCGGGGGGGGGGGGTACATCAGAGCCGCTTGAGATAATATCTGAGCTTTGCCATCGTTTCAGTGCCGCTCCCTACCCAGAATCCTCTGTGCTTACAGGCTGCTTACAGGAAACACCACTAACTATTCATGCAAAATAAAAAGCAAATGTAATCATCTTTAACTTTCTGTGCAGTATAGAAGTACAAATCAATGTTAACTGATTAACTAGTATTTACTGTATGAAATAAAAATGTAAACATTTGTTGGTCATACTGTATTTTTTAAAAATGGATCCTAGGGAAGAGTAGTTGTTGCCAAGGTAACAACTAATGGGGATCCAAAGTAGGGCCGCAACCAATGATTATTTTCAATCTAGATTAATCTAGAGCTGTTATGATTACTCAATGAATTGATTAGTTGAAATGAATCTGCAACTATAATAATAATAATGTCTTTTTCAAGTAAAAATATTTGATAGTTTCTCAAACGTTATGATTTGCTGCTTTTCCTTGTTTAACATCACAGTAAAGTGATTATCTTTGGTTTGGGACCGTCACCTTGGGCTCTTTTTATTGTTTCCTGGTATTTATAGATCCATTGGACTTTTAATCGCAGATTAATAAATTAATCTGATGCCCCACATATTCACAATTAACAGCATCAACCACCTGCTGTGTAATAATTCAGAGTATTGACACCTGCACAATCAATATGAGGAGCTCTCTGCTGATTCCTCCCTTATAGACCACAGGAAGTCCTCCAGCTGCTGAACAGGTGTTCAGATCAGACCAGGACTCAGAGCAGAGGGGGGTCTGAGATCAGGCCCTGAGATCAGGTCGGGCTGCAGGGTTCAGGGGAAAGTGGCACATGGAAAAGCTCTTAGCAGAGCGAAGGGAGAGGAAGCCGGAGCCGTGTGATCTGCTCTCTGTGGGAAAGCAGTGAAGTCAATCGAAACGTCAGCACTTCCTGTCCCGACAAAGACCGCCACAAACACAAAGGGAGCTGGATTCGTCAGAGGCCACTTGAAAACAAAGCTGCCGACAGGCCGGCGAGGAAAAGGAAAAATCCAGGCCAAGAAATAAACCACCAAACGGCTCCGAGGGAGAGTCGGACTGTCGGAGTCTGCAGCTCAAATGCAGACAGCATCCAGTCCTGCAGCCAGAGTCCTGCAGCCTACGGTCAGAGACACCTCTATCACCTGAAATCTGTTTCGACTTCAGCATGACCGAGAGAGAGAAGTTTATTTTGTTGATTCAATTTGTGAAGTGCAAGTTTTTAGCAAATTTGCATTTCTACCAGCAGGCCAAAGGAGCGTGAGCTTTTAAATCAGCAAAATGTTAAAAAAAGTTCTGATCCTACGGATTTCAGGTGGTGTGTTTTAACAACCCGGGTCTCGACCAGCAGGGGGCAGCAGACACACCTTGAGCCGCTATCGGAAACACAACAGAACAAGAAGAACTGGTGAATCTGTTCAATCAATCAATCAATCAGTCAGTCAATCAGTGAATGGGAGCAGAGACTTTACCACATCGAGCTGCATTTAACAGCTGTCTCGTTCTCTTGCTCAAAGGCACTGTGGCAGGTGGACAGGACGATCCGGGGATTCAACGCTACAGTTAATGGCTGACTACGAGCTCCAGCGGCACGACAACAACTACACCTCCTCCTCCTCCTCCTCCTCCTCTTCCTCTTCCAAACAACCAGCACAAGCTTTCGCCTTCCGCCTTCATGTGTCGTAACCGGTGCGTGAAGGAAAGGTGGACTCCTTCAGTAACAGTGAAAACAACTACATAAAAAAAAAGGAGGTAATCACAAAATACAAATATAGTGAACGACAAGTGCTGGAAATAAAAGGTATTATCAAACAGGAGCAATAACGGGGTTTAATATGATCAAAGGGTTAAAGATGAAACCTCTTGTTGCAGCGAGCGTGCAGGGGAATAAACTGGCTTCAGTCAAACATTTGCTCTCTAAATAACCTCCGTCCCCTAATTTTACTTTAATAATGGAAACATGTTAACAAAATTCACATCTTTCTCTTTTTATTTTTAATATATCTCCCTGTCTTCCTCTCTCTCTCTCTCCCTTTCATCCATCCATCACTCTCTCTCTCTAAAACACACAGAAACACAAAGGGGAATCCATAATTCAGCGTGGCAGATAGCGAGCGCAGGCTGCTGCAGATATGACGGCTCAGTTTAATATGCAGGAAAACCACAGAGATTCTCCATCAGCCTGAATACAAATGGAGAGAGACCCGGGGGGAGGGATACTCGCCTCTTTGAAAGCAGCTCTGCAGCGTAAACCCTCACACCGATAACTACAATAACTCGACACAAGGAGAAAAAACATGGCCGCTGAAGATCAGAAGGCTACATATGTAAAAGTTAAATGAAACTGAAGAGATTGTTACGAATACAAGCAGTCAAAGAAACACTAAATATTGCATGGTCATACATGAGAACAATAAACGATCGACATATTGCTGCAGACGCACAGCGACGCATCATCTCATCCGTTTCACTGTGGGAGCGTTAACAGGCCGTTTCGTTATGGTTGCAAATAATAATAAAGGTGCATTTCCATCCACTTTTATTAGTACATAAAAATAAGTTAAAATCCCACAACAGAAATTTGTGTAAAAGACTCCAACATACAAAAGATATTCAAACAAAGTTTTGCGCTTGGCTGGTGCGGTAAATTCAGTATATTGAGAAAGAGAAGATGTGATGAAGGCTGATGGAAACAGAAATAGACCTTGATGTTGTGGTGCCTGCTTTTTCTTCTTTTACTGTAACAAAGCATCAATGTCCCGCTGTCGCTCTCCATTACAGGCTGAAACGCCACCACAAAGGGGCGGGGACGCCGAGGTGAACCTAACATTTGCTGAAATGCTTTAAAAACTTGCACATTTCAATGAAAAAGTAACTACTGACACGTTTTTTTGGGTTAATTGTTTAGTCTATAAAATATCCAGAATAATGACAAGATACTTAAGCCAACAGTGATTCTTCAGACAGCTTCCTCTGTCTGCCAAAAACTCAATTTTAAATTTGTATTTATGCAGAAAAGGAGCTCTTTTCACGTCTCTGAAAAACACCTCAACCATGTGAAAGCTGTACGATGTTGACTTCCTGTTTCTACTGGTTGTGTGTGTGTGTGTGTGTGTTTTAAAAATAGCACAACGCGTGTTGACTTTGTGAGATTCAATTGCTGAACAAATTGCATGAATGTGATCTATTTCATCCACCACAGATGTTATTTTCTCTAGGAAAACCCAACACAGAACTTCCACTGGAAAACTGCCAATTTAACTTCTAGCTCGTCTGGTGACGTCATCGTCGCTGGGAGGTCAGAGGTCACTAAACGCAGACAGTGCACTGAACAAGAGCCAGTCTCCCTCCCCTCTCCTCCTTCCTTTCTGTTTCATCTGAGCGCACCGCCCACGCCTTCCCAGCATCCTCTCTGTTCCTCCTCCTCTCTAACCTCTCCTTCTGTTCTCCTCACCTCCCTGCAGTCTGCTGGCAGCCTCCTCTGTGTGTGTGTGTGTGTGTGTTTGTGTGTTTAACGCGCATGGATGCTCCTCTTGGCTTGCGTCCTCCTTCAGGGCACATCAGCCTCTCACAACACAAACTCGGAGCAGGTTGTGCTGCGGTGATAGTTTAGCGAATTGTTAAACTTCCTGCTCTGAGCTTCTGTCTTCACAGTTGGACTCAACGTGATCACATCGCATGATGTGTGTCAACAACAACAACAACTGTTACATTCACACTGCTGATAAACAACACGCACGTCTGTGCTTATTTTAGACTGAAGCGAAACTCGAACAGCATTAGTATTACCGGGGAAGGTGGGTAATAAAATATTGCTCCCTCATAATAGAAGTTGTCTGTATTATTATTATTATTATTACTACTACTGCACGTGTGTTTACCCTCCAGCCGACCCCACTCGTCACATTAACGTAGTTCTGGCCTCCACCCGTCTATTTGCACGTATTCGTTATGCTATGAACATTTGCTCATTCCTTATTCAAAAGTTTGTACATTTCATTCTCTGTGTTTTAATGACTGTCCAGCTCTTTATACTACACAATATATAGTACGTATTTTTACTGTAAATTTCTATTTTATACTTTAGGTAACGTTTTTGCGATACTTGTATGTGAAAACTTACTTGACAATAAACCAGATTCCTGTAACAGACAATGAAATGCTGCCATGCTGTGACCGTCATCACCGACAGGCTTGGTATTGTTTTAAATAATTAATACTTTACTGGTAATTATTTATGTGTAATCTAACTGTTAAATACATGAAGCTCACTACACACGACACCACTCGTCACATTAACGTAGTTCTGGCCTCCACTCGTCTATTTGCACATATTCTTTATACTATGAACATTTGCTCATTCCTTATTCAAAAGTTTGTACATTTCATTCTCTGTGTTTTAATGACTGTCCAGCTCTTTATACTACAGAATATATAGAATGTATTTTTACTGTAAATTTCAATTATATACTTTAGGTAACTTTTTGCGATTGACAATAAACCAGATTCCTGTAACAGACAATGAAATGCTGCTGGTATTATTTTAAATAATTAATACTTTACTGGTAATTATTTATGTGTAATCTAACTTAAATACATGAAGCTCACTACACACGACATCAGTTCAGGTATACATGACATTGGTGAGCTTACAGACTTTTTTTTTGTTCCTTCTGTTAAACAATGTTATCAGGAGATCTATGAGGTCAGAGGAATCCTTTTCTTCTTTGGTTATCACACTATCACACACACAGCTCTACGTATAAAATGTCAGAGATACACTTAGTTACAAAACAGCTTCCTCACCAACAGACTTTCGGTTCAGAAAACCACTTCAGGACCAACAGGAACCACAAAGGTTTGGGTTTGGAAAGGTCTGGAGAAGTCATTATATGGGATATGATGGTTTTGGTTATTGAATTTTAAGCCAGGGACAGCTGATGCGGTATTATAACCTTATCTCTGACCTGCAGCCTTCATCTCATTTGTTTCCTCCTCTGACCAAATCTGTTTAAACAAACATGTCAGCAAACTGCACATAGCTTCGTCTCGTGGATTAGGACTGTAACTGGCTGAGGTCACCGTTTCGTCTTCAGACCACAGAAGTCCTAAAATACACCAAAATATACTGAATACTTTTTGTATTTATTTTTTTTTTTTTTATCTACCTGCAAGCCAAATACTTAGAGCAGAGAATGACTTGGCAAACAAAGTTTTTCCAAATATAGTTTTTGGGGATGATTCCCATCCCGAGCTTTTTTCAAGTCAAGTACAAAAAAACTACAGCTGCCACTTTTTAATTTAAAACTTGAACTAGAGATCAAACATGATGTTTGAATTTAAAGCTGACGTTGCACTCCAGCAGGACGCTGCTGTTATCTCAGACCTGTTTTATGCCCTATTACTTCTCTATAATGATGTAAAATAAAGAAACTGGGTCGAACGAAAGCGAAGCATTTAAAAGTCAAGTGTCGGAGCATTTCGCGTTCTCCATCCTAGACAGGAAAAATACTGTTTAGGTTAAAGCTGTTTGCATGACTACAAATCTAAGAGGTCGCCCTCGTGAGCCAGCGGAGCGACGTCAACTCCACAACAAACCATACTGGCCCGAATGACAACATGTCATTACGCTTATTCTTATACTTCCTATTGAAATAGACACTTTATTAGTACTTTTACTTGAATAAAAGGATCTGAGTACTTCCTGCACCACCGACTAAGTGCCAAATTAAAGCCAAGAGAAGATACCCAGGTGAGAGATGTGTCAGCGATGTGAGGTTTAAAGACTTCCTGCTGCAGAGCTGGAGGAAAGTTTTGGGTCAGAAGTTTCTGGTGTTTCTGAGCAGCTGATCCAACACAGCGGACTGATGTCACTACGTTTATTTATGTACTTATTTTTTAATCCTACTGGAATAAAATGAATATTGAATGAGTTGTTGCATTGCTTACATTATTTTTTTTTTTTGTTGTTCAATAAAAAATAAACCTAAAATAAAATAGTCTGACAACAATATTAGAAAATACTAAAATAAAAATATAATTAAAAATGTAATTACATATTAATGCACAATAAAATACTATTACTAAAATAAAAATAATAAAAAGATTTTTAAAAAATTTAAATTTGTATATATTTACTAACAAAATAATACAAATAAGAATAAATAAAAAAGACATAAAATAGTTACAAAATACAAATATAATTCTAAAAATAAAATCATTCATAAATACATAATATAAAAAATATAAAAAAATAAAATAATACCAGTAAATTACAATAGTGCTGCTAAAATAAAAATAGATTTTACAAAACAAAATCGTATAAATGTAGGACATAAATCTTATGGTGAACAAATAATTATATAAAAAAAATACTAAAATAAAAATCCAAAAATAACCATCCCAAAGGGTGGCGGTGACTACATGTTTACCGTTTCCTCGTTTTCATTCAAGTCTTTTTAAAGCGCACTCTCATCCTATAACTCACCACGGCCTCCAGCTACAGCAGCCTGTAATTAACATAAATAATTAAGTCACGTTTTCCCACGAGAGCAGTGAGCTGCTGATCGGAGCAGAGACCAGCGAAGAGTTCCTCCATCGGCACACTGGGACAACGAAACTGCTGCAGTACGCGTTGCTGGGCCGCGACCACAGGAGCTCATTAGCCTTCAGAGTTGAAATGAAACAAACAGAGAAGCTGATCGACGCTCCCATCAGCCCCTGCAGCTTTGTTTATGGTCACTTTCTGGAAAAACTGCTGCTGCAGACTGTGGCTTGTGTGTCTTTTTGTGGTCAGTGTTTCCAAACCCTTTTTTCCCTGCCACGCCATACTACTTAAAAACATCCCCAGTCACACCACCAGTAACCAGTAGAGAGTGAAGGAAACCACACGTGTTCAGCTGTGAAACTGCAGCTTGTCCTCGTGAACGTGAAGCTGGCGGCGGCGATGATAAACCCACAAGCTCTCAGGCTGTTCAGATTTTAAAGAGGAACTACACGCCACCATTTCTGCACTGTGCACAAAATCAGATCAGATTCTTGTTGGCTTTCGATGTTAAACACAAAACACACAGATTTTTCTGCTCAACATTAGCTTTTATGTGTCTGCTTGGATTTAGAAGTTCCCTCCCTAACTATTCTATTATTATATTACGTATGTCAGCCGCCATGACCGAGTATAGAAAACTATACACTGGCCCCCCGTTTGTGCCTCTCACGCAGAGCTGCTGGTAGCGTTAGCATCAGCGAGCCTGATAAACGGCGGCTGGAAAACGTCGTACACGAATGAGATAACTGTTATTCGGAGTTTAACAAGATATTTAGGGATACCTACTGTGATAAACAGCGGGGCAACCTGTGTTGTAGCTCCAGCAGATTTACTGTGTGTCTCTGGTCAGTCCCCTGACCCTCCACGTCACCTCGCTACATGGCGACGAGGCCTCCCGCTGTCGCTGCACCCTCTCTTCTTTAATTTAAGGGTGCAGTTACCCTTTAATATGAGTCAGTGTTGAAAAATTCAGGTCATGGAAACATGGAGAAACGCTGCAACTGCACTGTGTGCACTACTTCTCCTGCCAAACTCAACTCAAAAACAGCCCAAAGTTAGATCCCTGAGTTTCATGTTCAAACCGCTGTCCTGCTTTTTGCCCCCCCCCATCAGCTGCTGCACCTGCAAGCCGGTGAAACCTACAGACGTGTATGGTACCACGTCACTGTGTACTAGGCGGCCTTTGTTTTGTTTTCACAGCACACCTGGGCAACGCTGACGTCACGCCGGTGGATCGGCTGATGGAGCATCCTCTCACTGGGTCCCCGAGTCGACAGCTGCGTCTCTCTCGTCACTTTCTAAAGGTACTAGCTGCGATCCAGAGCACGTTGTTTAGTTATATTCTGCCGTGTTCCCCCCCGTGGTGCGAGGGTGACGTACTTCCAGCCCCAAATATCTGTTTGGATGGTTTGTATTTTAACTTGCTGTTACTGGACAGTGTCATCTTCAGCCTGCTTGCTTTCTGTGGGTTTAATAGCAGAGCTGAAAAGCACTTGGGCTAACTTGATGTTTGAGAGCCCGTTCACGCCAACACGCAGTCCTAACTGTTAAGCCGATGTGTACAAAGCAAAAAAGCTGATTATTACAGCGACAGAACTGGATCCACCTTGTGGCAAAACATGTTGAGTATCAACAAAGCAGAGTGAAAGGTCTCTAAATAAAAATGCAAGCAGCTCAGCAAGTGGCTTAGTCAGACCTGCAGGTCTCCATCCTGTAATCAGAGAGCAGAGCAGCGTTCAACATCAAGTGCAGAAGTTAGTTAGAACTGAACAACGCTCAAAGCACCAAAATAACCCATTCAAACGGCTGCACGTGACAGACTTTCCAACTCTCTCACCGCCACTCCGACATATTAAAACAGAGGATTAAACCATTCTGCTGTAAATATTACCACAT
Source organism: Siniperca chuatsi (assembly GCF_020085105.1). Lineage (NCBI taxonomy): Eukaryota > Metazoa > Chordata > Actinopteri > Centrarchiformes > Sinipercidae > Siniperca > Siniperca chuatsi. Next base: position 1,900,883 of record NC_058054.1, read on the forward strand.
GCTCTAAACAGACTAAAGACTAAAATCAAACTTTATTTAAGGGAAGTAATCATTTTAAACTCGTGGGAAGAAGTGGTTTTTAGCATGCGAGCCGTGCTCAGCGCGGAGGCGTCGGTGTGTCTGCAGGAACGTGGCCGGCGGCAGCAGAGCGGCCGTATTTAGGCTGAGCTGACTGCGGTCGGTCCTGCTGAGCCACCGAGCTGCAGCACTCACTTAATAAGGAGCTGAAAATAGTCCCAACGCTGAGGCGCTGCCCTACAAACACACACACAGGCTGCACCTGAGGCTCTAACACCTCGTCTGTGGGGGGGGCAGGGGGTAGATTAGCGCTGCAGGGCGCCACAAGCACCGTGAAGGTTGCTGGTTCAGATCCCCTGAGGCGTCAACGTCCTGTCTGCGTAGCTGGCACAGACAAAGACGTTCGGTCACTTAACTATTACTAATACTTTAACAATCTATGATTTAAATACAATTAGGACATTTTTCAGCTACAAATATCTAACATGCTGCTTGCTGGGGCTGGAAGGATTAGTTAATTAGTCAACTGACAGGAAAATAATCGTCAACAAAGTTGGTAACGGGAGTCAAAGAATTTTAAACGTTCGCCGTTTCCTGCACTGAAAATATAAGTATTTACTGCTTTTCTCTGTTTAAGATCTCAGGGAACTGAACGCGTCACCTCGGACTCTGGAAACTGGGATTTTCACCGTTTTATAGACTAATCGATAATGAAAATAATCATCAGTTACAGCCCTACCGCTTACAGCTTCTCAAATGCATCTATTAAATCTTTATTTATACAGGGTAAGATAACAAAACATGTCACTTTTCCTGTTGGTCAGAGGCAGCGAGCAGGTTCACGCTCCGGTCATTTGTCAGTATTTTTACATTTTGAGACAATTTATTCTTCAATGAATTAATGAATTAATAATGAAACTACGTTAGGTGCAGCCCTATCACTCCGGCGAGCGATTACAAACATGTGATGGATAAAAACAAACTGAAACCCATTTAAAAAGGGGATAAAGGTGACTTCTTGCTGATTTAAGACGGACTAGCAACAAATGACACCGTGAAAGCTGTACAACGGCTATTAAACATATTATTAGACTATTTAACTAATTTAGATTTTGACTGCACGAAAGAAATGAGAATTTTTAGAAAATTATGAATCATATGGGTGAAACACTGTTTGACCTGTTCCACTGACAATTATTTAAATCAGCATTTTATTTAGAGGTCAAGTTAAATACTATATTTTGGTAGTTAACTTTAAATTTCACACGCTGACAGGACGAGCTGCTCCAGGAGTCCGTTTAGGGTGATAAAGCTCATCGCATCAATATTTTTAAGTGTAACTGAGGGATTTGATTATTGTTTGACTGTTTGATTGTTAATTGTTCTTTATTAAAGTAAGAAAAAGTCTTAAACGAGAATATTCCTTTCGCTCCTCTGTGACAGTAAACTGAATTATCTCTGGCTTGTGGACCAAACAAAGATTAGAGGACGTCATCTTTGGGCACTGGTCGACATTTTTCACCATTTTCTGACATTTTATAGACCGAACAACTAATCGATTGATCGAGAAAATAACGGACAATGAAAATGATCGTTAGCTGCAGCCCTACTAGAAACAGTGAGCTGACGTTAGACGATTTAGTGACCGACGGACTCACGGCGTTTTTGAAAAGCATAAAAGACGCAGTCCTCTCTAACTTTTTAAATATTTAAACGATACAGAGCGGCGCCTCCCTCTTTCACAACCCATCTTTGGACATTTACCAGATAGAAGTCAACAGTTTCAACAAACTCTGAACCTCAACACACGAGCAGTTTTACTAGAAATAAATCCTACAGTTTCGCCTTTTCCAGCACAACATGGCCGCAGCTTCGGCCTCCCAACGGAAACAGGGCTGGGGGGGGGTCAAAGGTCAAAGGTCAAAGCAGCCAGACATCAGATGGATGCTGTATATGTACAGGGTGAGTTGTTAGGGATAAAGTGGCAGAGGGGGATTTTGGAGCTGACAGCAGATCAGAGGCGAGCAGGACGAGGACACGGCACACAGAAATGGGATTTTAGAGAAAGAGATGAAGGCCTGGAGGGATCTGGTCCCAGACCAGCAGGAGGTCCAGGACTCAGCCCGCCTCCACATCAGGGACTTAGCACCAGCATCCGACTCTTCTGCTGAATATTAAGAGCTGTTTAAAATAGCTGTGTGCGTTTCCACAGATGCTCTGTGGGTTTTCTCTGCCGCCAGTCTGGTCACATGACACACGCGCCGGGCGTTCAGAGGCTGTGATTGGTCGAGAAGAACAGGAGCATTTGATGTTAAAACGCAAGGACGCTCGAGACACTCAAGCACTTTAAGTGAAATAAAGTTTCTAATTCTTATCATTGGTAGCAGCAGTTGGTTATTGATTCATCTACATTTTTACATTAAATGATTCATTATAGTCAGTAGTGATAAAATCGGCTGTTAAAAGCTCCCGGAGCCTAAATCTGATCAGCTTTCTTACTTAATGTGAACATAATCAATAAGTGTTCATTTCAGAATGTTATGGAACCTGAAAGGCACATTGTGGCAGATGTAATCAACAAATATTTGGTTTTTTTTTTTATTGTCATCGTCAAAATATGTCAAATTATAATTTTGTACTGCTTGGCTAATTGATTAAATAATAAACTGATCACTGATTTATTGTTATGTCACTGGCTGACTCACTGACGAACAATGTATATGTTTCCAATATTCAACATCACCCTGAGGTCAATACACACACTCATCAAATACACACCAACTCACAACGCAAACCTCCAGTCGTCTATATGTTGTGAACAAACTAATCAATAAAAATGATGGACAAAGGCCTCCAATTTCACTGATTTCAGGTTTCAGCGTGAGCGTGTAGAGCAAACGATGGACGAGAAATAAAACCGAGGAACCGCTAAATAAAAAGCGCGGCTGTCTTCCTGTAAACACCTCACGGACCCGAAAACGTCCCACTGACTTTCTGGTATCAGTCGGCTTGTCAGAGACGCCGACGTCTCGCTTCCTGCGCGAATCTGGGGTCCGGAGTATATTAGTGAACTACTAAATGCCTTACACCTCTGAACGCGGCCTGAAAACACGAGGGGGGCTGTGCGTTCGCTGTCCTGGGTCCCAGGGAGTCGGGTCAAAACACCCAAGGGAGGTTGCTAAGTCACAGCTGAAGACCCGACTCTTGAGTCATACACTATTGTGCTATTGTAAAGCACTATATATATGTATATATATATATATATATATATATATATATATATATATATATATATATATATATATATATATATATATATATATATATACACACACACTGAAGGACAGCACAGAGGCACTCATCATGGCTGCACAGGAGCAGGCCCTGAGCACCAGAGCGATAGAGGCACAGATCTACCACACCAGACAAGGCCCAAGGTGTAGGCTGTGCAAAGAGGCCCCTGAGACAATCTAGCACATAACTGCAGGGTGTAAGATGCTGGCAGGAAAATCATACATGGAGCGCCATAACCAAGTAGCTGGCATAGTGTACAGGAACATCTGCACTGAGTATGGACTGGAAACCCCCGAGGTCACAGTGGGAAACACCTCCAAAGGTGGTAGAGAACGACCGAGCCGAGATCCTGTGGGACTTCCAGATCCAGACTGACAGAATGGTAATGGCGAACCAGCCTGACATCGTGGTGGTTGACAAACAGCAGAGGAAAGCCGTTGTGGTTGACGTGGAAATACCAAGCGATGGCAACATCAGGAGAAAGGAACATGAGAAACTAGAGAAGTACCGAGGGCTCAGAGAAGAGCTGGAGAAGGCCTGGAAGGTGAAGGCAACAGTGGTGCCCGTGGTCATCGGAGCACTCGGGGCAGTGACCCCCAAACTGGAGGAGCGGCTACAGCAGATCCCTGGAAGACCACCAGACATCTCGGTCCAGAAGAGCGCAGTACTGGGAACAGCAAAGATACTGCGCACATTTTTACTTGCAACACTACTGGTCACAAACCGGTCGGCCGTCAGACGATGGGACGGCGAGGGAATCGGAGCTAAACACGCTGACATTATTAAAAAGGTCGAGCATCAGCCGCCTCGCCTTAACACAGCTTCTAAAACCACCAAGCAGACACACAGAGCCAAAGAGAGCCAGACTGGATGTGAGAGCTTTGTCTTTAAACACGCGTTAACTCCATACAGAGGAGCGATACAATATCAACATAAAAAGGTCACGTCCACATCCCGCCATCACACGGCACAGCTTCTGATCGGTCTTATTATCAGTATTTATGTTCAGCTATATGTTCAAAATGAATATTGCACTCATGTGTTACGAGACGGTAACACAACTAAACTAGAAAATCAAGGCAATGCAAATCGATTAAAACGATTTCTTTAGTGTTGAAATCTTGTGTTCTGACAGATTTTTGCCAAATATAAATTGATTGATTCACACTGTAACTGAACAACAACTGTGACGGGAGAAAACAGGACAAGCTGCATGCTGACTGCCCCCCTTTATTAAACACGTTTACATATAACAACTTTCTGTTTTTTTGCCCTTTCTTTAGGTAAAAACAGTTTTGGGTGAACGTTTCTTGGATCGTGTCAGCTAAGAGGATTAGTTTTTCCAGGTTGTCCAGGAAGCGTGGGAAAACAAGGTATTTTACAACATAACACAGTTTGCACAGCTGTCCCACTCAAAAACACCTTCAACCATCAAGAACCATTTGAACCTAATAAAGGAGCTGAACACAGCCTTTTCTGCTGCTGCCTGTTCGAGGATCTCGTTTCAACTTCCAGATCGGAGAAACTAGAATTTTTCCAGGTTTTTCCAGGACTGCGTACAGCATGAAGTAGTAACAGCAGCCTGGATGATACAGAGGCACGAGGTCACCGGTTCAAGACGCCCGCCTGGCCTGAAGTAATGTGTGGAAGGTGGAAAATAACTACTGAAGATACACAGCCGCCACAGAAAGAGGACGTCAGATTATATGAATGAAGAATGGTCGATAATGTGACTTATAATAAGAGAAGCTAAAGGGCAATGAGGATCTGAGCTTTGAGCCATTAATAAACACCATACAGCACATTATGTTTAATTGGGAAAGTTGATTAAAGCACACACACTCTACATCACATACAGCCGTTAAAAACTGTGTACAGTTAACTGATAATCAGCCGGATCAGCCACTGTCAGTAATCAATACAAAAGGCAGGGATTAGACTGTAAACCATTGATCAAATGAAACAATAACTATCAGCAGCCAAAGCCAAACAACATTACCTTATTTTTGTTGTTTCTGTAGTGGTGACAAAACGTTTTAAAAAGTGACAAATTAGCAGCTAATAAACTGAAGGTCCCTGGGTTCTCCGGAGAAAACGCTGCGCCAAACTACCATTAAGCATTATGACAAATTAACAATTCCTTACTTGATCGTAAACACGCAGCAATGGAAAAACACGAGAGAGCAGTTTTCATATGTCAATGGTGTTCTATTTAATTCGGCATTCATAAAATCCATTATGATATCACGCATTTCCGTAAAAACCTAACTTTTTTTTTTATTTGGTAGCCAGAATTCACTACCAGCCTCCATCGGTTAGCTACGGTATTTTAGCGGGGAAATACCGAGGGATTGAGAAACGAACCGCTTCAGAAAGTTGATTTTGTACTGACATAAGAGTTGTTTGGTGATCAGATACACGCCGAATTTAACACCGACTCTTATTTAAGTACATCCGTCGTCGACGGTGTTTGTGTGTTGGTATTTAACGGGTTACCTTAGTCGTGACAATACAAATGCAGTCCATCTTCCCGAGCCCGGGAACATCAGCATCTCATCGTGTGCTGTCCCTCCAGTCTCCTTTACATTCACACACACAAAACGGACCGACAGCCGCGATCTACCGGCGAGAGAGAGTGTGTGTGTGTGTGCTCACCGGACCGGAGAGCCACCTCATCCCCTCCCCCGGTCCTCCTCCATCCCGGTATCCGGAGCTCAGCGGGAGCCGGATCCACTGAACCCCGCTCCTCGAGTCTGAGGCTGCGTTTCAGGGCTGTGGGAAATCTGAACCCTCTCAAAGTCCAGACACTGATCCTGAGCTGTCCCAAAAGGAGGTGAAATTACTCCTGTGACTGAAACAGACTAATGTCTGCTGCTGTAACACTCCCAGACTTCCAGTACTTTAAATAAATAAATAAATAAATAAATAAAACTAGTAAAAACAAAATTAGATCATGTGGTAAAAGTACAACACATGTTATAATAAGCCATCACATTTTCTTCTCAATGTGAAATCTCAAGTTCGGGCATCATTAGCGGACCCGGTCCTGTTTAAAAAACACCTGTACTTCATGATCGTGCACCTGAACAACAAAGCAGAACTGTTTCTACGTATAAATGTGTAAATTTAAAAGGACACGTTTAACTAAACAACGAAGCAGAAAGAAAAACAAAAGTTCAAAATACAGAAATAACTGAACTACGCACCCGAGAACTTCTGACAGTTTGAGCTCAGTCCATAAGGCTTTTATTTTCTGACGCCTGAAAACAATTAGCTTTAAACGTCAGAACATTTAGACTTAAATATGGTACTCACTAGTTTAAAAAATAAATTTACATTTAAACGTGTTGCTCCTCCGTCAGCTCTCTTCCTCCTATTAAAACTTTATCCTTCTTCATTTATCACAGAGTTGAAGATTAATGCAAAAAAAACTAACTCACCTGGCTGATAAGGACAGTCTCAGATGAAGGACGGGGTAACATGTTTGAGATCGCACAAAACAATGCATTACATGAGACCAAATCCTTTATGTTTTGAACCAATAACTAGCTTAGAGTCATTAGGTTGACTAGAAAGTTGTAGAACAATAAAATGATAAGGTCATATCGTCACGATTAATGATTATTTTCATAAATCAAGTAATCCTTCTGTCTGTAACATATCAGGACAGAGTTCAAGTCATATTCAAATTACCAAAACATATTCAGTTTAGCTGGAACAGCAATTAACTGTTTAACTGACTGATGAACGCTTGTGCGCCTCCAAGAAGCGGCGAGGCGTCCTACTCAACATCAGACCGCGAACTCATCACAGACACAAGGGAGCAACATGCAGAGGTGGACACCTTCAGTGAGTTACAGGAGACGCCGCTTCAGTTTTTGTTCTGAATTCAAGAACTTTAAAAAACACACACGACTGCTTGTTATCACATGTGTGACTCAACGCCAAATGGCAGAGGAGGAGGAGGAGGAGGAGGAGGAGGAGAGTGTGTGTCGCAGCAGCAGGAGACGAGGCAGCGTGGGCGGGTGGGAATCACAAGTATGAATATTTTACAGTTCAGTCATGTGGCTGGCTGCCCCCCTCCCCTCCATGTGTGTCATCATATGGCGCGTCATGCGTCCCGCAGGAAGTGATGCAACCAGCGTTTTACACACTAAAGCTACAGAGTCTGAAAAATCTGCCTTTATTAAAAACATAAAAATGTGCCATTTCCCCTTTTACTTTAATCAATTTCTCGATGTAGGTTAGAGCCGACCGATGTGGGGTGTTTGATACGGATACCGATTCCTGATGGAAACACCCGCCGATTCCTGATACGGCGGCCGATATGTCGAATTTTCAGAAGGCTGCTTTCTTAAACAAACAGCTTTATTAAAAAAATATTTAAGTTAAATGTTCTTTAACATGTTAAGTAATTTAACATGTACACTGTCAACCAAATCTAGAAATGAAAACTGAGGAAATAAAGACAATAAATAGCTATTAAACATCAGTACTATTCAGTATCAGTCACTTGCTGAAGTAGCAGAAAATACCATGGAAATACTCAAGTACAAGTACCTCTAAACTGTGCTAAGTACTAGAGAGTACGCGGTTTAGTACAGCTGTACTGTAGTAGAGCTCGGAGATCCATGCGGATGAGATTCAATGGATTCAACTCCAATCAGAAACGCTTTTTTTCCCTCGCTAATGAAAAACATGTAGCAATATTTGGCTGTTAACGTAACGGTCACAAACATTAACTCACGGTTCGCTGCTGCCGAGCCAAGAGATAAACGTTCAAACAAAAAAAAAAAAAAAAAAAAAACTGGCTCCTGACGTTATTTATTTACTTTCCAGCAACTAGATAACAACGTAGCGTTAAGTCAACAACTCACCGGACTCAAACCACCGCCGCCTGCTGAGCTGCACAATGACGGAGAGATGCTCCGACGCTAACCTTTCAGTCTGCTACAGCTGGCTAGCTACCTCGCTAACACAGCTAAACAGTTGCGATTAGCATGAGTGACGTGACGGCTGTCAGGGACGGGGTTATATTAGAGTCATCCTGAAAGGGGAAATGTGGGTTCACTGTATATTTCCAGCAATGTATTTCACAAACTAGTAGTAGCAGCCATAGCGGCAGCCCACATTTCCCAGCATGCACCGCCTGGTGCTGAAAGCAGTTTGCAATGCGTCTGTTCAGAACATGGCGGTTTACGTTCGTAGTCGTCATTTTTGTGCTGGTTTCTAGTTTTGTTACATTTCCTGACTCCGGCTGTATTTTACCGATGTGACGCCCCCTGTCTCATGTGACGCTGGTGCCACCGCGGTGACAGCGCCCTCTGCTGGATAAACTTTGTAGAGACGCAAATATTAACGCAGGCCGTTCTCTCAGCCTAATATAAGAAACCAGTTTTATATCGCCGATACCGATATATCTGCGATAAATATTTATGGATCTGTTTTTACTCCACCAAACTTTCATTTAGTGAAATCCTCTTTCCACCGCCCTCATGTCTGTATGCTAAATATGAAGCTACAGCTAACAGCCGGTTAGCTTAGCATAAAGACTGGAAACAGCTAGCCTGGCTTCGTCCAAAGGCAACAAAATCCACCAACCCGCACCTGTAAAGCTCACCGATTAACATGTTTTATCTCATTGGCACGTGAAAAAAGACATGTCGTGGTTTTACGGGCAGTTTAGGGGCCGGGACTATTTCCTGGCAGGGCACGGTCACTTCCTGGAGTTTCATCGTCATTGTGAAGATGCCAGACAACCAGCAGAGACTCCAGGTTACTGCAGTGCAATCATATTAACACTTTCCTGCACAACCTGACTTCTCAAAAGTAATCGGAGTTCTTGTGTGCATGTAAATGTCGGAAACTGATCGTATGTTTGTACACTGAAAACTATTTGTCAGTGGACTTTATTTTCACTTTTTGCTGTAATTATGCATTTTCTAACATGTAAGTTTGTCGCACACTAATAGAAAACTTCATTACATTGTGTTATTTAATATTGGCAGCCACAGACTTCCACACTAATGATGCTTTGTCAAGCTGCAAACTCAATCAGGTGTATGTAATCAGCTTGTGTGCTGCCAAACATTAAAATAAGCTGAGTTTAAATAAATACAGAACAGCTGAGGGTGCTCGGGAGCGTTCAGATACACTCCACCCCAGATGTTACTGCGAGCCGTTCGACTGCTTTCACTCCGATTCCAGCCTGCAGAATCACAGCTGCTGCAAACAGAGCTGCAGGTGGTGGGTGAAGTTTGTTTAAGTGATCATTTGCACGGTTAACAGCGGTGTAAAGTCAGCAAATATCCTGTATACAGTCAAACTAAGTTGCCTGAGCAACCTGTCGCTGGTACGGATACTTTAAACCCCACTCTCTTTAAACACCAGGTCATTATAACTTTCATTTAACATTCAGTTATTTCTGCTTAACAACTTTAAATATGAGCAGATGTGACGATGGCCGATGCCTGTTGAAGCAGAGCAACATGAAAACACAAACAAGGAACCTAAAGATTCAAAGTATGACTGCAACCTGCACATAAAACCAGAACTGAAATCCACATGAACCACCACCATGAAGGTCCTGAACAGCAGTACAGCTCCAGTCTCTCTGAGTGAACCCTAAAAGTCGATTTACAGAACTGATGATGAGGGTGCTGTACTTTTCAATAAATGTATATTTTGAAGCAGCTTGTTGAAAACTAGCGCCGCCTGGTTAAGGTCTGTTTTTACAAACGCCCTGTAGCATAAAGCGTGTCAGTTAAAAAGACCACAGCGGTGTGTTAAGATGCGTAGATAACGTCTAAACTCATTTTGTAAAAGAGGAAAAAGGTTAAATTCCTAAAATATGATTTGATTTAAAAACTCCTGCACGGTTTTAGCCAAAACATCATGATATTTCAGTTCTTTTCAAAGTCATTACAGTATTTATTCGGCTTCTTCAGCCGAAACTCCACTAATGTGACGTCCTGCAGTAAAACTGTAACGCTAAGCTTTAACTCGCATGTATGTAACCGAATAAAAAGATCCCTCTATGTTAGGGGTGTCCAATCTACGGGCGGCGGGGCCACGTGCTGCCCGACGCCCTCATTTAAAGGGCCCTCGTGTACCTACGCTGCGTCCCTCTGCCCGTCGGTGTGGATCTGCTCGTGGCTCTGAGGACAGGAGGTGTACTGTTCAGACCGGACAACATCAACCAAAATGAATGAAGCACAATGAACCATGACCCCTGAACCCAACGCAAAGTGCCTCAACATGTCGCTGTGTTTCTTCTCAGTTTAGCTGCATGTGGAGTCTGTTGTATTGCCGCTAAAATATGACACCAGTGAGGAAATCCTGCAGCAGGAAGCAGCTGCAACAAAACGATCCTCTGCAGGGTTTATAAACGGAGACGATCAGACGCTCTTTTAAATTTAAATGAGTCAAAATTACCTTGTTGCCTAATGCACATCTGGTGCACAGGTGTGTAGGAAAATGAAGTCAGAACATCTGTCTGCTCTGTGACAGAAAGTTCAAGTTTACTAAATCTCAAAGCAATATGAGAATCACAAAAACTCTATGCTGTCTTCTACACGTGTAGCACTTTAGCGCTGTGTGTTTAGATTTATGTCCCACGGTCGCTTACATTTTATTTTATCAAAATCTGATGACAGGGGCCTTCAATGGTAATAACTTATTATTATTTTGGGGGTTTTTTTTGCCTTAAGATCTTTGTTAAATGTAAGTCTGTCAGTCAGTTCCTATAGAGAATATTAGGGATCATAAACAGAACTGTTAATGAGCTTTTACTAATTTAAAACAGCACAAAAATAAGCAAAACAACGCTATCTCAGTTTTATCACAACTCTGCTCTTCTGAGAATAAATTCAAAGACTGTGCAGACTGAATTCAGCTGGATTTTGAACACATCCCAAGGCAAAGTCATAATTAATTAACAAAATAAGGAAGTCGCGGCCATCTTTCTGAGCACAGAGGAAACTCACGGAGGGCACCGACACTCGACTTTAAAACTGAAAGCCACATTTAGTCGTTTCATTCAGACTCCACATTATGTGAATCGACTACAGCGACACCTTGAGGCCATCTGGGCCAACCTGACCCCTGGACCCAGAACCCCCCGCCCCCTCCGATGGTCCAAAGCACATGAGGACTGGATGGGACATGCAGCGAAGGTGGACAACACCGACACTCCCTCCCACCAACAGCAGGCGTCCGGTACTTACTTGTCCGTCACGGCCGGGCGAGCGTTTGGCCTGCGCCAACGTGTGCAGGATTTCGTTTAGGAGGGGGGAGTCCTACGAGTGACGACGTGAGTTTACAATCAGAGAAAGAGGAAAGAAAGAGAAGGAGTTCAATGCAAACAAACACACCTGGCTCAAACTGGATCTGCACAGAGTCTCTGTGGTTTGTTTTGAGCCTGTTTCAGTGCCAGACGGGTTGAACAGCGGCTGTAAAAAATAAAAATAAAGTTAAACACAAATTGACATTTACTCCGACACTTTTGTGAACCCAGTTTCCTTGTTACTAATTAATTCTTACAGTCTAACTCTCGTTTACTGAGTCTCATGCGTTTCTGATTTGTAATCCCTACATTTGCACTGTTTCTTAATTGCTTCCACTGAAGACCAACTGCTGTCTTCAACTTTTACTGAAAGTGTGTTTTGCCTGCTGGACGATGTTTATGTATGATTCATCCCGTGGGGAACACGAACGTCTGTACTGCATTTCAAGGCAGTCAATCCAAAACTTGTCGAGATATTTCGCTAAATACCTAAGACGAGCCCCTCTCATCTGGCACTGCGAACAGGTAAAACCCACACCTGAGACCTGCACTGTAGGATAAAGACCGACCGAGGACCAGTACGACTCGACCGCAGCCGACTCAGCTTCGTCACGTTCTGGGAAGGTGATGGAGTCAGCAAAAAATAAAAACAACCTCTTTAACTCACGAGAAAATGCTGAAGCACAGAGCTCACGATCGTCAGATGGAATGAAAACAACAGAAAGGCTCAAATGGAAAAGCTTCTATCCATCATTCACTCTCTTCAAAAGGAACAGTCCAACAAATACTGGAAGCAGGGGGGAAGCTGTTATTCAAGCACTGTACGTAAGTACGATTTTGACATAATTTTACTTTGAGTATTTCCACTTTGTGCCCCGTTATACTTCTCATCTCTTCATTTCGGAGGGAAATATTGTACTTTTTACATTTAAAAATATGATGCGATGCAGTACTTTAATACCGCTCTACCCAGCAGTACACAAAGTATCTGAAATTGGCTCCACACTGACGAACTACAGTACTAAAATGCTCTTAGCCTACATGTGTTCGTTAGTGATGAAAACAGAATATTCTATAATAATATAACACTGTGAAATGGAGCAGTCTGCATAATGAGCACTTTTACTTTTGATACTTTAAGTAGATTTTGCTGATAGTACTTTTACTTATGTATTATTTTGAATTCAGGGGTTTTACCTGTAAAGGAGTATTTTTACACTGTGGTATTTGTACTTTTACTGAAGTAAAACCTCTGCACAGCTCCTTTAAAAAGAGCAAAACTGTCTGATTTACATGCTGTTACCTAACAAACTGCTTTAAAACACAATGTGTGTAAATCAAACAGCTGCAGGGTTTATGTTTTTCCTGTTTCACACACACACACCTGAAATGCTGCTGCACTGTGGTGCGTTCAGAGTCCAACAGTCTGCAGGAACACGCAGCGCTGTCAGTGTTGGCAACACTACAAACACAACCTCTGGCCACTTCCGATCCTGTGTATGAACTGAGATACGAAGCATTTTAATGCGGGACATTTCGGGAACAGCTGGACTTATATTGGGTATTTATAAATGAGCTTTGATGACGGAAAGAGCACGAGCCGACTCGTTTCCAGAGACGGTTACAAGAACCGATTTCTGTCTGAAAAACTTCATTTTAATAACCTGAACTGTCCGTTCATACGGACAAGATAAACGTGTGTTGGCTTTTTAATAAAGCGCTCAGTAGTGTCGTAGAGATCACCTGGTTTTGTTTATTACTATAAACGAAAGAAGGGTCCTTTAAAAAAATGGATTCAAATTTAAATTCATTTGTTGTTTCTGTGTCTGTAAAAAACTGAATTAATAGAATTATGATGCTTTAATCTAAACGAATTTGGAGGTTGTTGTTGTTGTTTTATCAAAATTACATAAAATAAAGATGAAAAATAAAGAGGGATTTGCCGAGTCCGACTTTGAACACTCTTTAAACCTCACGTAAAGAAAAAGTAACCGAACTTCAGGATAAATGTATTAAAAAACGTCCGTGCAGTAAGTCTAGTTTGATAATAATTCAGCATATATCCAGTTTCACGCACCGGCTGCGTACCGCCGTTTCCTCCACCAACGTTAGCTTCACAAATCACTTTCATACCAGGACATAAAATGACATTTTGTGGATTATTTTCCACTTTCGGGTTAATCCCATAAACTGTTATGAAAACATGGGATTAGAGAGAAATGACAGTAAGATCCTCTCCTGCTGAACACAGACAAACAGATCGCTTTGTTTGATCCTATCGTCTCAAACCGGGATACTGATCATCTTTACTTTTACTAAACCACCGTTCCTCTCATGTAATCACCCCACCGAGACATAAACACATGGTCAAAAGTATGTGGACAGCCCTGTGTAGATGTGGCGGGTCGGAGGAGTCCTGTAGGGTTTACAACAGAAACATCCTGCCTCTGAGGAGATTTCTGACTCATCGCAAACAGAAATTACAGCTGCTTACTCGGCAGAAAAGCAAACAGCTTCATTCTGTGGCGAACTAATGTTGATTAATTACAGCCGATCGACCACCGACCGGAGCCATCGGCTAAAATCAGGGCTTCTCTCCCGTGGGAACGAGTGCAGCTGTGCGTTGATTTTCAGATTTCTGCGTTTTCGGGTCCCGTCTGGATAGCAGAGGCTCCCGACCCTCAGGCCGCGGGCCGGGGAAGCCTCTGAAGTACAGTTTTAAAAAAAGGTACTTGTACTTTACTTGAGTATTTCCACTTTATGCTACTTTCTATTTCTACTCCACTACATCTTTTTAAACTTCACTACATTTATCTGACAGCTTTAGTTACTTTGCGGATTCACATTAATAACACAAAATATAAAATCACCTGATAAATTGTGATGCATTATTAGAGATTAAGCTGCCCGGCAGTATATAAAGTGATTTAAAGTAGCTCCACCTTCACCAGCTGCAACATTAAAGTGATGAACACATTAATGCACCAATAATATAACATATATTATTCTGAAATGGTTCTGCATAATGAGTACTTTTACTTTTGGTACTTTAAGTATACTTTGATTCTAATATTTTAGCAGTTTTGCTTTAGTAAAAAAAGATCTGAATACTTCTTCCACCGCTGCTCATCACTTCCTGTCTCTACTTCATCTCCCAGTGTGCGTACCGATGAGGGGTGGAGATCAATTACATAAATAATGTCTTTACGACAACGTGTTGATTTTGACACAAAAAATAAAAAAAAAAAAAACTCACCACAACACAAACGTAGATTTTTCAGCTTCGCACCTCATTTTGAAACATATTCAGATGTTTCGTGCTTTCAGGCAGCCGGGAGAGCTGCTGCGTCTGCCGCAGGGACAAGGCTGCAACTAACGACGTTTTTCATTATCAAATAGTCGATTAGATTCTTGAACTGATTAAAAAAAAAAATGTGAAAAATGTCATCAAATGTCTCGTTTTGTCCAAAACGCCAAATTTATTCAGTTTGTTATTTTAGACAACGAAGAAAACCACCAAACATTCACATGTGGAACCAAAACTGAATCTGTAGCCAGTGAATTTTTATTTATCGATTGAACAATCGGTTGAGCGTTTCAATTCTAGACCGGTACCGTACACGGCAGGTTGACGCCGCCATCGGCAGAGAGGAGGACGTTCACCGATGGCCGGTGTTTATCTGGGGTGATTTTGTGTTGGTTACTTGTATTTAGTTGTATAGCAGCTAAAAAGGCTTTTGAAGCAGTTATTTTCCAAAAAAAAAATAATCTTTTTCATGTGAAAAGGAGATTAAAGGTTGTTTGATTGAACCGTTTTAAACTCATTCAGCCCTTCATCACGCTATCTTTCTTTCTTTCTTTCTTTCTTTCTTTATATATATATATATATATAAAAAGCAGATTTGTTTGTTTCCCCGGCACAAAGGGGGGAATAAATAACAACAAAAACAAAACGTCGGTATCGGCCCAGAATTTCAGCCAATCACTCCTACCTACCTATTCTAACCTCATCGCGCCGTCAAATAAAGCAGGTTGTAGCTTTAAATAGAGATATACTTAGCACAGTGAACATGGCAGATTTATCTACCTAAACGTTGTTTATTGGCCCAGACGGGACGAACAAACTGTGATACCGACGTTGCTCCAAAACAGTTTCTCTTCGTTAATCTGTTTGTTTAAGTTAAACTCAGATAGTAACATTAGCTCCTGCATCATCTGTCGCCAAACAGTGGAGGCGGGCGGCAGCGACCACCTCAAATATGCAGTAAAACTGTACTTGAACCGGTTTTGTCGTCAGCTGCGTTCAGATCAGCTGTGTTTTTTTGTTGTTTTGCTGGATTACCTGACTTGGAATTGAGTTCTGCCCGTTCTGACTGTGTGATCTACAAGCGTTACTGAAAACAAGCTTCCCCGTCCGCCCATATAACCCGGCCACATGTTTCAATCCCAGCTCAACGCATCCTCTCCATGCCAACGAAACATAAAAAAAATGCATCTGAGTGGGAAAAAGCACAGCCAGCATCAAACAACAACAAACACGATCAGCCAGAAAACCAACGGAAACACAAGCAGAGAGATGACGCAGCGGGTCGGCCTTTCGTGTTTTTATATCTCGACGCTTCTGATGTGACTGGTGATCGTTAAAAAAGCAGCGAGCGGAGGGACGGAGGCTCGTCTCCGCCTCTCACGACACTAAAACACGGTTTCGGATTAAAAAATAAATAAAAAAAAAAAAAAAAGGTTCCAGGATAAAATATCTGAACCAAACAAACGGCTCAGTCCGTCCCGGTCTCCTCCACACAGGAGACCGAAGCAGTTTGCATCAAAGCGCCTTCAGTCGTCACCCTGTAATGCTTCTGAAAGGTGTGATCTATTTTTAATATTCTCTGTTTTTTACTGAGGGCCGTTCTGTTCTCGTTGCTAAAGAAACTCAACATTTTTAACCAGATGGAAACTTTAAAGCAAGCCGCTTCAGTCACTTCCCGCGTTAGCCGATTTCACCTTGAGATCTGCGCTCCAGGTGAAGTTCTCGTGCGATTCTGTGGTCGGATCTTACCTCGATGCTGGTGCTAAGGCTGGGCAGAGTGTCCGAGGCCACCGTTGTGCTTTGAAGGCTGGAGAAGTCCCACAGGTTGACGGGCGCCATGGGGTCCGCCACCTTGGGAGACTCCACCCATCTCTGACTGTCCAATAAGGTCACTTCGTAAAATTCCTGGATATCTGAGACGACAGAGAACCAGACACACCTTTCAGTCAAACCCAACAAATTAAATTCAAGGGATGTTCAATGACATTCAAGGTGGCATTTGCTGAAAATAGTCATGTTTTGTCAAATAAAATAACATGCGTGTAATGTGATTGTGAACCCGGTCAAATTAACATGTGTGTGACTTCAGGTGTGATTCAGGTGTGTGACTTCAGGTGTGTGACTTCAGGTGTGTGACTTCAGGTGTGTGACTTCAGGTGTGTGACTTCAGGTGTGTGACTTCAGGTGTGTGACTTCAGGTGTGTGACTTCAGGTGTGTGACTTCAGGTAAAAGCTGGGCCGTGACACTTCTAGTCTACAAATTGTAAGAAATAAACTATGATATGGAGAAAAAAAAAAACAATAGATTATTAATTAGTAAAAGTTTATATTAATATAATATAATATAATGTATATATATTTATTTATAAAGTGTTTAAAATGCTTTTAGATAATGTCAAAAACATAATATTAACCTAAAGCCAGACTGTTTTTCTTTGTCTCAGTGACATTTGACATGCTGGACACAGGAGGTTTGGACATGACAAGAGACAGCAGCGATGCGATGTCAAACTGTGCTTTCAGGAAGGAAATGTGGTTTTTACTGTAAAAATAAATAAATTAATTAAATGTAATAAGAAGCATGTTTATTTGTAATTTAATGTTAAATTTTGCCAATTCTGCAATCGAATTGTAGCTTCCACGCTGAAAAATACGTAGTTCAGAAGTAACTTCCTGCTTCGCTGCGAGTTACAGACTGAATCCCCGGAGATTTCAGACATTTTGGTAACAGATATCAGGGGCGGCACATTGTTGTTAGACCATCAATCGTGCATCTGAGCGCTAACAGAGCGGACAGGCAGCGTCCTGAGCGGACGATCCACAGCGACCCTCAGCGTTGGTGGGCCAGTAAAGACCAGTCTCAGCTGCTCTAACACGCGTCAGGTTAAGTCGTCGCGTGGCGTCGAGAGCAGACACAACAACAACAACAACTACAGTAGCTAACAGGGCTCGACCCCCGTGTCTTCACCAACTACAGACGGCCCCGATCAGCACGATACGCAAACCTGAGCTTTATAAAAACACCACTCAGGTTGCAAACAAGGAGGGAGGGGCAACATAAACCACGTGTCCGTTAACGTATCTGGCTTCACATATTTCCTAGAAATCAGTGTCGGTTTCATGAGACGTGACACGTATTTCTAAAGAATTCTTGAAAACAGGTTTATTTATATCAGAGAAAAGGTTGAAATAATCTCAAGGTGTTCATTTGTTGTAGTGATAAAGATTTTAGGACTAAATAAGAGGCTACATGTCTTACTTCTTACTACATTAACATGTGAAGAGCAGTCTAGTCGCGGAGCCAGTAGGACTTGAGATCTTGTTTGCAGTCTATTCTGACGAGAACCAAACCTCACCCAGATTTAATCTAAAATAACAACTGATGATCGTTCAAAACATTACTGTACATCTAATTTTTTACATTTATTGCCAGTTAGGGAATTTGTTTAGAAGAATTAAATATTTTTTTGTCATTACACCTCACATTAAAAATAAATAAAATAAAATCAGTATTTCATACTCCACAGCAGTCCTGGAGATTGTGTTGACACAGACGCTCATCGATCACAAATCTTCTGGTCGTGCGTAGAGCTGAAACGGTTAGTTGATCGATAGAAAAATAATCAGCAACTATTTTGATTAATCGTTTCAGTCACTTTTCAAGCAAAAATAAGGGAAAAAATACTTAACATACTCTGTTTGCGGCTTCTCCAAAGAGAGGATCTGCTGCTTTTCTCCATTTTATATCATCGTAAACTGAATATTTTTGGCTTTTGGACGGTTGGTCGGACAAAACGAGGCATCTGAAGACGTCACCTTGGACCAACTGAAGCGGCCATGGGCATTCTTTTACTATATAATCTGTCAGATAATTAAATAATGAAAATAATCGTCAGAAGCAGTCCGAGACGAAGATGAATATATTTTGGATGAGTAGATGCTAAACCTTGAGAGAGATTTTAAGCCATGAGGCAGGACAGTAAGATACTGTAGAAGTATTAAGAAGTGACCTGTAATGCAATAAAACTGAACCTGTAAGACTTAAAACAATGGACGGACGGGAAATATCTGAGATGGGAAACAGTGAATGACTTTCACTGCAAACAACCAGGACGCCATTATATCTGGATCTGGATTAACATCGGGACAATACGACTTTAAGAGAGTCGGGTAGGAAAAGTATATCCCACTGATATGCGATCATAATATACTCAGCAACATTCAGTGTCAAAGTGAACCGAACACATCGAGTTTGCCTTCGCAGGACAATTAATTCTGATTGATTGATAGTTTGATTGATATTATGAGCCTGTCCCTGCAGCGAGACTACAGTCAGTCTATGTGAAGCCTATATTATAAACAGCCTCCAGCCCAGTGGTCACATCCAACATGCTATTTTATTTTTGGAGGAGGGCTTACAGAGAGCGGCGATCTAAAATAACCGAGGCTTTCTTTGGCTCGGCGTGGCAGCTGACCGCCGGCCCGGCCAGCACAGATGTTTTCCCATAATTCATCAGACCAGCACTTTGACAGCTCCTCGCTGGCCTTTGAATCTGATCAGCCATCAGCCGTCAGACCGCAGCTCTGTGACCGCACGCTCCTCCGGCAGTCAATAAGCAAGGCAAGCCAGCTTTATTTATATAGTGCATTTCAAAACACAGAGGCAACTCAAAGTGCTTTACATACTGCAGGCAAAGAAAAGCATTCAAAAACAATACGCAATATAAAAACCAATAGTAGCATACACTTTTATCAGCACGCTTCCTGTACTATCTGCACAACAAAAGAGCACCTTGTATATAAAAGTGCACAGAATATTTAGGTCCACCTGTCCGATCCAAAGCCATCTAGATAGCTGAGGTGGTGTAACGGACCGCTTATATTGAAGATTAAAGTCTCTCGTCTTTGTGCGTCCAAACTCTGCCTTCCTTTCTTTCTTTCTTTGTTTGTCCACCTTATTTACACATGAGAGGGGCAGAACATTAAAAACACGTCTCTCAGTTGAACAGGTGTACCTAATAAAGTGGCCACTGAGCGTACTGTACATCCCAGACATGTTACTCAAACCAGCGTGTCGATCCTTAAGTGTTTCTAGACTGCAGAGAGGTTTACCTGCACTTATCAAAGGGAACAGGTAAGTTATTAATTAGGTTTCATTTGCTTTTCTGTTCAAGTGACTTAACAGCAGGCTCGTCGGCAGCGTCTCTCTGTTTCACTTCTGATTACCGGTGCTTCGTTTCACCGGTAACCACGCCCAGAAGTGATGTCACGGTGTCCTGGAGTACACCTGTACATCACTGCAGCAAGGTGAGAAGTTAAACCACTGGAGGTTAAGTGGATCTTTAAGTTAGTTTTTAAATGACTGTAAATTAGTCACACTAACACGTTCGCTGTGAATGTAAATGTGTCGTCGTCATTGTCAAAAAAAAAAAAAGAGATATCCTGATGTAAAGAGACGGTCCTGGTGAAATAAAGGTTATATTAAACAAAATAAAGAAATAATAATATTAATAATAATAATAAATGATGAGTTCAACAACACAGACCAGTCACGCAGTACGTTTACATGCAACCAGCGCAAATGTGTCTGAATTTCACAAAAACTCAACTGTTGAGCTGTGGAAACGGACTAATTTGGACTTCCAGAGGCTACGGTTCGGTCGGACTTAAGGTGGAATTACGTGAGCGATCGCCAAATGAAATGATGTTTCCTGTCATCCAGCCAATCAGCTGTTACAGTGATACTCCCCCGCCCCCCCCGTCTGGAGTCTTTGTCCAGTGGCACATCCATACCACCGAAACACATCAGCATCAGAAATAAGCTTTACTGAAGGAAGATGATTGTGTGCATTTTTAAGTGCACAAACACGCTGATTGTGGAAATGAGCTCATTCTTGGCAGTGCTTCCCTTTTCTCTCAGCTTCGCAGTTTGTTTCTCAGTAGAAGCTTTTAAAAGATGAATTCGCACTCGATGTAATCCATGAGAGAACGATCCTCTCCCGTCATCATTAGTAAATATAAATTAGGATGAGACAGTCACCACAGTGGAAACTAAACTAAAGTTAATCCTCAGTAAAAGTTGCTCTGAAGGAGAACACAGTCAGGAACGTTTTGTGCTGTTCAGGCGGACTTCCTTCAGCTCAGCTCTTTCACAGCAAAAGCCAAATATGTCTCGGTGGCAGTGCGTCGGTGCCACGTGGAGCCGCTGCAGTAACTCCACTCTGTAATCTGGCCTGTGCAGCTTCAGACCGACCGTTCTGACTACAACGCGATCAGAAATACATTCGGATCCATCAGCCAGCTCGCAGTCAGGCAGCACACGGGTCACCACGTCAAAGACTATCATATTCATATCATGTATGTTTCATGAACCAGGTTATTTTGCACTAAATAATGTAATACAACTGACTGACACAAGCTGCAAGAAAATCTCTGAAAATATAAGGCCCAAACAAAAATACTACTTTTCACTGATCATCAAAGAATACCCTTTGATGACTGAAAATAGCTCCAAATAAGTACAGAAGCTGATGTAAGACCTAAAAATACCACAGTTCCTTCTTCGCTTCCACACCCGTCTCATGGTTTCTTCTCTCTTGATAATAACGCTAGTAATTCTGTGTTTTTAGCCATAACAGCCTCTGGCAATGTCTGTCCGTCCAGCACTTTGGTCCACACTGAGACGTCTCAGCAGCTGCTTGGATGGATTGTCATGAAATGTGCTTCATCGTTCACGCTCCCCTCTGGATGAACTGTAATAACTCTGCTGATCCTCTGACTTTCCATCTAGCGCCACCATCAGGTCGACACGTTAACGTGTCCGACACTTTGGTTTCTGACCAAACACCTGCAGAACAACCCAACACGGCAGCGGCGGATGGCCGCCCACCATTGAGTCTGGTTCTGTCCGAGGTTTCTGCCCTCTTAAAGGACTGTAGCTGCCGTCAGAGGCAACTCTCATATATTGTAGTTCATAATATGCACTTTATAGTTAAAAGGTCAATAAATAGTTAAAATCTTCAAAATAATCATTAGAATAAGTAAGTAAGTAATATTTTTTGTTAATACGTGTCAATTCATTTCATATTATTCAGCTAAAACTATAGAAAAAGGGGGAACCTATTTCCTTTTGTTCCGCTAGGGAATTATTTAATTGCTGCTATCAGGATATTTGTTCCGGTGCACTACATGTAGAAGAGCCAGAAGAGCACACGAGGTGCTGTACGCACGACATGTCTGCAAGAGTTATGCCTATAAGAAGTGCTAAGAAGTTATATTGTCTTTTTGTTTAAAGAAGAAGAAACTGCAACCCTCCAAGTTTATTCCTCTTGAGTTAGAGAGGCCAATGAGGTATGTATTTTATCGTGTTAATTGCTTTGCCGTATGTGAACGTGTGTTAATGTATAATTAGTCAATTAAGTGTATTTTCTTATGTGTTGAATTTTATTTATTCATTTTGTATGTATTTTTCGTTTATTATTATTATTATGTGTAAAACACCACATTTAGAGGGTTAATTTAAGTTTTACTTATTTCCTTTCATAGTTCTGACGGCATTGTTGGGACATAAAAGGGCTGTAAGACTAACATGTACAAGACATGTTGAAGACTCGTGTCCGAATAAATGTCTGTTAAAAATCAAGAACGACCTGAGCCTTTGCTTCAACTCGAGGGGAGTAATAAGGACGTTTTTCCTTGCCACTGTGGCCAAATGCTTGCTCATGGTGGGATTTGTTGGGTCTCTGTAAATAATATTATAAAGAGTACGGTCTAGACCTGCTCTATAGGAAAAGTGCAGATAACTTCTGTTGTGAATTGGCGCTATATAAATAAAATTGAATAGAACTGATGACGCTCCCATCAGCCTCAGCTGTACTTTGTATTAACTGCTAATTAGCAAATGTTAGCAGGCTAACACGCTAAACATTATACCTGCTTAACATCTGCATGTTAGCATTGTTTTTGCAAGCATGTTAGCATGCTGACGTTAGCGTTTAGCTCAAAGCATCACTGTGCCAGCCTAACAGAGCTGCTAGCATGACTGCAGACTCTTGTTACTGAATAAGCAGAGTCTGAAGCGGCATCCGCCTGCAGAGTTTGGACGCTGAGGCAAGTATCTAAATGGATTATAGGCAGGTGAAGGTCAGTCTGAGCAGTCCTGGAGGGTTAGACTGAAATAAGGACCCTTCAAACTAAGGAAAAATCTGAGAAACAACAACCAGGCTCCTGTCAAACACTGCAGTTGTTTTACTTCTACCAACCACTCGAGTCCTGCCTGCCCCTGGAGGCCGCAGTGTACAACATCCTGATGATGACTGATCTTATTTAACGGAAATGTGGAGTTATACAAGCACTTACTGTATGTGAACATTATGACAGTGATAAACAGGTCATTTCTGGACCTGAGCAGGAAACTTCTCCAAAGGTTAGCATAAATGTTGCACACAGATCTTTAAAAAACGCAGGAAAAACACACACACTTAACGCTGAAACACTCAGGTGACAATCAGTGCAGTTGATTGACTGCTAATTGATTAGTCACCTGTTTTTAAATTTAAACTTCACTTACTTTATCAAGTAACTCTTGCAGGTTACAGCTTCTCAAACTGAGAATTTGTGCTTTTCTCCGTTTGATATCAGTGTAAATGAATATTTCTGGGTGGTGGGAAAAGACGAGATCAACTGAACCAGCAAAGACCTAAACTCTGGCTTCACCTGGCAGTCTGAAAAGCCAGTAAGCAGTCAAACTAAATGCTGATGAGCGGTTGTGGTGCAGCAGGTTTCCCCTTCAGTTAGTGTGAGCGTCCTCGGGGGACGACCTTAAACACAGCACCGTATTGATGTCCAATAAAAAGGGACCTCTGTGGAATTGTGGGAGATCATTTTACCAGCGAGACGTTTCCCCAGTTAGAGGTTTATGTTTGACAGCAGCACTGCAGCTTACCACAGAGGCTCTTACACAGCAGGGAAAGGGGGGGGGGGCAGGCTGTAAGAACAGGGTCCTACACAGAACCTGAACATGGTTCTTCATCCTGGAACCACAACAGAGAAAGAGCTCAAATTCAGCTGTAACAGTTTCTATAACCTACAGATTTCTGGAGCAGGCACAAGAACTTGATTTAGTGAAAATTATCTGGTAACAATTTCATTATCAACTAACTGCTTAAGTCGTTTACGAAGCAAAAAAGCCCAAACGTCGTCCGTTTCCAGTTTCTGAACACACGGAAACTATCTGTGTGAATGAGTTTTGGCATTACAGTTCCTAATCAGTCCGATTTGTTTTAGCTGATACATCTCTATGTTTTTGCAATTTTCCATCGTGACAAGTCATATTGCATCAGCTACAGCAGTTCCTATTGACACTGTAACCATGTAAACAGACAACAATCACTTGATTACTGCGGATACTGAAGAAAACGTCTAAACATGACGATTATAAGGCAAGACCTGAAGTTACAAAGAGTCTGTTTTTGTTGTTTTTAATTACCACTGTCACTGGGAAGAGCAAGCCACGCTGCTTTTAGCATAACTTGTACGAGTCTGAGAAAAAAGGGGGAGAGTTTTGACGCAAATTGCTTCAGTCAGATGCAAAGAGAGAAGTAAATCTGCACAAATAAATGTAGCACATTAAGAAATGTAGAATATAGTGGCCCAAATAATCACAAGATGATACTTTCTAAACATCACAGTTGTCTAAGATTCATAATGGGGTCTTTAGTTCAACTGTTATTTTCGACCTTCAGAAATTAAATCAAATTAAAGTCAGCCGACAGATAGCTGGCGTCTGATCTGATCTGAGAACAGTCCTTTCTGTGAGAGCAGACTGATCATCTTAACCAGTTAGACTGTCGAGTCTGACACAAGAGTTTCTGTTGTACAGCCTAATAAAAAGCACACACCTATTTAAACTGTGGCTGCTATCAGAGGAGCAGCTCTGTGTGGAAAATACACAACGCACAGGATAACACTCACCACACCCAGAGTGTGTGCAGAGGTCGACAGCGTGGATCAAACACTGTTCAAAATGCCAATTACAACTGAAAACTGAAGAGCTGGGAGCTGGGCTAACTGGAGCGTTTTCGATGCCGCTCTACTGGTCACCAATCCATTGGCCCAGCGGTTGTTGGTCAACAAACAGCTCCAACGCTAACTGCTGCTAAAACCACGATGTCTCCTTTTTCCGGTTATATTTCTACACCCGTTCAATAAACAAGATAAAACATGTAAAATCAGACAGACTTGGAGCAGCTGGAAGGTGGATTTTTTTTTCCTCTTGTGATGGAGCTAAGCGAGCAGTTTTCCCCTGCTTCCAGTCTTTGTGCTAAGCTAGGCTAACCATGTCCTGGACTTGTCTTTGTACTGGAGGCACAGAGATGAAACTGATATCCATCTGACTCTGGAGAGGATTTCTAAAAAAAAAAAAACTGTCAGACTGTTTTCAGAACTTCACAGCGTTTCCCGAAAAACTTCACGGATGTATGACTTTCAGACTTTTCAGTGAGACAAATAAAAAGCGTTGAGTGTGAACAAGTTCAGTCCAAACAGGCTTTAGGTTGCACAGAAACTTGAAAAGGTGGTACAAGATAAATCTGCAGCGGTCTGAAGGGAAGATGGAGGAGGTAAAGACTGTCAAATGTCTGGTGTCACTGGGAACATTTCAACACCGGAGGCTAGCTAAAGATTTGTACATCCGACTGAAAATAAAGACCAGTCGAGCACGGTTTAGTTACCGTCAGTGACACCCAACACTTCCTGCTAATTTTTCACATTAAAGGCGTACCAGGAAAGGGCATGAATATGCTTCGTTAAGTACCTTAACAGCAATCGAAAAACCTGCAAAGTAGAAGCGACCAGATATAAGTGAGTGAAAACAGTACTACTGATAACCAAAGAAAGTGTTTTGAGCGAGTGGTGAGTTTGGGAGTTTGTGCTGTGGAAATGGACATCGTACTGAATGTATCAAGACAACAGGTAAACACGGAGGAAGTGCTGAGTTTGCAATAACAGCAAAGTAACACAGGAGCAGATGAGAAACCAGCCATCCAACCATTGTTGAAGTCATTTATATAGCAACAACATTAAGGGCTCAATGTTTGTGTTGGCGCTACAACCAGCCGTTTGGTATTTTCGTGCCCGCAGCAACAAAACAGTGCGGCACAACCAAGTCGGTGTTTTATTCAAATGAAGCAGGGCAAACCAAGTAGCTGGTATTTTGGTAGAGATTGAATATTAGAAGAAAAAGCATCTATGAACCACATCTGTTTCTGGTGCAAAGCCACTCCGCTGGCAATTTGGTGATTCTGTCAACAAGAGCAAATGAAATACTTGAAAATGTAAATAAACTAATTAAATGAAACATTCTCCAAATCAACTTGAAAAATAATAAATGAAAAGCCCACAGCGTTTAAAAACCACGGACGTCTGTTCAAAATTTGGCGCCAATCCATGTTGCACTTGTGGAGATATTTTACTGGGTAAGTGAAAACTCTGACCTACTGGTGGCGCTAGAGGAAACGCGAGAGGATCACCAAAGTCGGTAGGATTTATCCTCGAGGATAAATCATCACGACCCCTACAGCTGCTCTGCAAGCTAAAAACTCTACGCAGTCTTTGGTTCCAGCTGAGATTTTGCTTCTTTTTTTTTTTTTAGGTATTATTAAAAATTTAACCTTATAAGATATTTAAAGAGGTCAACTTTGGTTCTGGGAACTATTTTCTTACATTTCTACACTAAACAAATCACTATATCAAATCAATCGTTGCAGCCCTCCCCCCTTAATGTCATTAATCCGGGGCAGCCAAAACCTCCAGAGTTCAGACACACAACTGCAATTTGCAGAATATCATCCAAATCTTTAGGGCTGAATGTTGATTTATTAAATTGAAAAGATTCAATTGATGCCATCTGTTTGTCTGAGAGGAATCAGGCCAGTCTGAACTGAAAGAATGACAAGAAAAACAGAAACTGCAGCTCACAGCTCTCTGTAAATCAGCAGTGCTGAGGGGGGGGGTAGGATTATGGAGTGGGGGTAATCGTCGTGTCCACAGAGGGATTACACGGTGCTCGGCCTGCTGCAGACATCTTTTTGGGGGGGTTTGGCAGATTGGAAACTGTGCGGCAGAAATCTATTTTTCATCAGATGCTGGGACGTCAGGGTGAGCGTGACGGACACACCGAGGCCTGGGACACACTGAGAGAAGACATGCTACAGTACCAGGCCGAGTCAGTCTGACAACACTAAATTAATTATTATTTAATATTAGAAGTCAAAAGCAGACAATGACGCAGGACTGAGTCCTGATTCAGTTAGGGCTGCAGCTATCGATTATTTTAGTAATCGAGTATTCTACCGATTATTCCATCGAGGAATCGGATAAGAAAATATTTTTGCTTTATTAAAAGAGCAATAGTAAATATGCAAAAGAGAAAATATGACAGGTCTCTTAAAAATTAACTACTTGATTTCATTTTTATTGCTTAAATTGCATACAACAATAATATCTGTTAAATCTAAACCCATTTAGTGCATTTAGGTGCCGTATTACATTCTGGGTTTTAGGGAAGACATGTTCTGAAATGCAAAAACAAAAAAGTTTATATACTTAAGTTTCAGAACTACAGGTTTCAACCTGACCACAGCTCGGGCATAACGTAAGCCTTTACTGTCTTCTTTGTGGCAAAAAGTATTTACTTAAAAGAAGAAATTAAAGCTTTTTTTTCCTGCAGTGAGAACACATTAGTATTCTCCAATGGGCGTGAATATTTGGTACCGTCTGATAATGTTAATACTTGCACTGCTGCAGCGCCGTTAGCCGTCGCTCAGCCCTCCCACGACCCCTTGCTGTGAGTTTTGACAATTTGGTCAACACTAGCTACCGGCCTCCTTTCTATAATTTGGACGAACGAAGCACTAAGTGCGCGGGAGCTGCCGACAACTCGGCGGGTGTTGAAGTAGCATGAACAAAAAGTAACTGCTTAACATTAGCAAGCTAACAGGCTAACTTGCTGTGGAATACAAAAGGTAATAGCACGATGGGTCCTCCCAAATGTTTAAAGTTGTAAAGACACTTAAAGCTCCAGTGTGTAATATTTAGGAGGATCTATTGGCAGAAATGGAATATAATATTCATAAATATGTTTTCATTATTGTGTACTCGCCTGAAAATAAGAATCGTTGTGTTTTCGTTACCTTAGAATAAGCCCCTGAATGAGTCCCCTTCCACGGGGGCCGCCATGTTGCACCGCCATGTTTCTGCAGTGGCCAAGAACAGAAACCAAACACCGGCTCTAGAGAGGGCCTTTCGCATTTTTCGAGAGTTTCGCGGCCACCGTAGTTTCTCCTACATGCTTAGAAGGGGAGGGCGAGGCGAGCGGTGTTCAAACGGTTGCAAACTGCAAATTCACTACTAGATGCCACTAAATCCTCCACACTGGACCTTTAAATCACCGATGGGTCATAGCCAACACGATGTTGAAAAAGGGTAAAAACCATTGTGGATCAACGTTTGTAATACACTGTCTGGTAAACTTAGTCACCGCTGAAGTCGGCAGATTGACATCGTCCACAGAGGGTCAAGACACAATATTTCCAAAAACAGTTCAAAATAGAAAAATAGCTTTAATATCCTTAAAGTTTACATTTCCTTACAACAAAAAGTTAAGAAAATTCACTTTTCCGTTCGACGTTCACAATGACTCGACAAAAAAACAGATGAAGCATTTACAGTCACTTCAACTCTCTACACTATTTCCTGAGGCAGTTATCGGTATCTGTATTAGTGCCCGAGCACCAGGACGTGTTGCAGCTGATATTAGCATTTTGTAACTGATCAGTATTAGCTGTATAAAGCCAGATCGCTACTGTGAAGCGCTGCCTCAGCTTGTTGATATATTCGACTCATGTTTTATTTGTTTCCACTTCTGATGTCATCAATCATCCACCAGCGACCAGAAAGTCTGGAGCCTCACAAACACCTGATGACGCTTAAATCTACTGGGACAAAGTAATCAATCCGATGTGACTTTTCTTCAAGCAGCACAGCAACCAAAACAGAAGAAGGATGAAGATGAGGAGTGAAGGAAGCAGGCCACTGAGTTCACACCGAAGAGCTCCACTCATCTATTAGTGATGAAGATGCTCAGAGGAGGAACCTGAACTGGATGTTTGCAGGATGAAGCTGAAGGAACTGAGACGGCGCTGTCTAAAAACACGTTCACTCCTGAACCTGAGAGCCTGCTGATATGATAAAGTTAAATCTGACGTGCAAATTATAGATTAGATAGAGAAGACAGTGCGTGTTTTTAATTGACTGGTGGCAGGAGAGGGTAATTAAAAGATTTTATTAAACGTTGGTCTCCTGTGAGGTGATGTACAAGAGGCTTACATTGATACTTGTTCTTGTACATTCACTCATATTTCATCAGAGACACACTAGTTTCCTTTACATTAGTTTCCCTCATGACACATGACAGGCTAAGTGATCACATTACGTGATAATCTAGTGAGTACTATTGTTCGCACAGTGCAGCATTTGCAAAAGCACTTGGATTGGTTTGACTCTCTCTCTCTGCAGGTTAAAGGGAGTTTGGTTTATCACATCAATGAAAGAGGTTCAGCGTATCAGGTTCAGCATGAGGCAAACGTCAGCGCAACTTTTACAGATAATCAATTGAGCCGCTGAGGAAATCTTCCAACCAAGAGCGACGAACATCAGATGCCAAACGTCAGTAGCGGTTTATATTATGTCCAATGCTGCACAAGTTTTAAGCAAATCTCTGAAACTTTCTGAAAATGAACTGAGTCAATGTGCGTTTCCATCAACTAGCTTTATGTGAACATAATCAATCAGAGGACGCGTCCAGAGGCCGGTACCACGACGCGAAATGAGTGGTTTAGGCCGTTATCTGTATCATGAAGCTGGCTCACTTTTAGCCAGGGTAGGTCACCACGTTAATGGCGTATCACCACGGTAACCAGGTAGATCACCATGGTACCCTACGCTGCCCGGCTAACCTGCTCCAGAGCAGGTTAAGTTCAGAGGATCAGATCAAAACCTGCCAACAGCCCAACCAATGACCAATCAGATCACAGATCATTCCTACAGGATCCCGACAGGGACAAAAGAGTCAAGAATAAAGTGACAAATAATAGATAGATTTATAGATTTATGTTCTTTTATATTTCACTTAAGTTGACCAGATATGAAGATACTGTTGTGGGGTAAATGTGTGTTTTGTGTTTTTTTGTTTTCTTGTCTTGTCTTGTCGTTGTGATTGTGGGTCTTTTGGGGTTTTCGTTGAAGTGTATATGAAGTAGATTGTATACATTAGAAAATCTAAATAAATCTTAAAAGACAAATATATATTTGTAGATCAGTAGAATCACTTTCCTTTCATCCCCGACAGGATTCCTGATGCTTTTACACTCTTATTCATCACTGCAGCTCAGAATAACAAACAGCGACTTTGTGATGATAATGGTTAATTAGCTCCTAGCAAATTATAAATACATTATTTGGTATCGGGTTGGACTTCATCTCCTCTCTGCTCTGGCAGCAGAAACAGTCTGACGTTTTTTGTTTTTTTTTTAACTTTATCACATATTCATAAAAGTTAATCGCAAAACAAAACAAATAGATCACTCACTCTATACTGACCATGTTGAAAATGTCAAACGTTTTTAAAAAGACATATAGGCCATGACCAATCTCACACTTACTTTATAGCTTAAGCCTTGCTTTTACTATCTGGATATTATTTTCTGCAGTTTCAACTGCTTCCTTTTGAATTCAAGTTGTGCGATTATATTGTTTACATCTCACCTCGCTGAATATCACTTTTTGCTGCTGCTTTAACTCTGTTTCCTAATTTCTCGCTAGTAGCTGGACTGGAAAACCCAAAGTTAACACAGCCAGTTGATAACCAACTTGACGATACTGGTTATTCACCAGTGTTAGGCTCAGTGAAGCCAGATAACCCAAAGCGAACCAGACTAAGCTGATCTTCGCGGTGCAGGCCCCAGATCACGACACCTGGAGTGCTCTGATGTTTTGTCTCTGCGGAGCCGCTTGGGCCCTGTGGCGTTTTCTCCATTTGCTATGGCGATGAAGAGGCGGGTGACATCACACCTGGGACAACACACCTGTTCTTTTTCTTCTTTACCTTTTAGTCTTTCAGGTGGAGTGGAGTCCTCTAACAGTGAGGGGGGCAGCAGGACAGGATTTCCACTCAGTTTGTGCAGCAACAGGTGTAAAACGTACCCAAAACAGCGTATAAGCAGAAACAGAAACCTCACAAAATAAAACGGCAGTCAGTCCTGGGAAACAGATCGGACCACATTCCTGCTGCTCGGCGTCCGTTAACCCTGCAGCAGCGGCTCGGTTTACTCTGATCCCGTTAGCTGGTGGCGAGGTGACAGCCCGTCACAAAAACACAAACACCGACTGCTGGAAACCTCCAGGGTTGACTTCTTTCTCACAATGAGAGAAGATTAACCGACATGTCTTCGTATAAACCAGTTTAATTAAAAAAATAAATAAAAAGAGTTTAAACTCACGAACATGGCTGTGAACCAACGTTCTGTCGGTAAAAACAACTTCTGGATAAAGTCAAACCACAGGATCATCACTTCATAATCAAATGGGTTAAATAAAACATATTTAGACTCTGCTGTTATGTGTCTGCTGCCCAGCGCACAGACAGACTGACACTAAACACCAATAAAAGGGCCAACCCAGTGACTAAGTGACACTGCAAGACAAATACTGTCAAAGTGTCCACAGACCAGGAAATCGTTTAGAGCTGTCCGTCTCGTTACGCTGCCATTTATCAGACTTTCATTCATCGGGCTGTTTGGCAGGACGGACTGTGATGAACCGGGTGGGTACAGAAACCAACCTTCAGCCAAGACGCTCAAATCTACGCCATGCAGATAATATGACAGGATTCACGCTCAGTCTCCGGGACGCTTGAGGTGTGTGTGATAATTTGTGGCGGAAAAATATTGTGCAACCCGTCATCTGTAAAAGACTTTCATTACAACTGAAAAGAAATAACAGGGTTTTCCTGCAGGCTCATGAGCTCTCGCACTACAGGACACCGAAAGAGTCTCAAAAACTTCTTCCCTGAACTAATGAGCTTGTTTGTTTACCGCAAAATAAATTAGAAAAAGCCCGCGAGTCACCTCACGTCTTGATCATGTTGTGGTCTTTTAATTTACAACAAACATAAGACTGCATTAAGTCATTATCTGAGCACATTTAAGGGACACCGTAACCAATCAGCAACCAGTAGAAAGACCAATTACACCTGTGAAGACAGGAAGTGGGAGGTACGACTTCAGGTGGCAGCTGTTTCGGGCTTCTTTCTTTTTTGTGAGCTTGTGACAATTCAAACCCGATCAAATTGTTCATTATGAAACGTTTTCCAGATGGACTCGTGGTTTTCTAGGATGTTTCTGTCGCTCTTCTCTGAGCGGAAAGCTGCATTAAAGAAGTCCAGGTCGGGTTCAAATCTGGACAGGGACCTTTGCTGCATGTCATCCCTTTTTCTCTCTCTGCCATCAAACTTCCTGTCTGTTGCTCTACTCTTTTGTGTCAAATAGGAAAAAGAAAGAATTCCCGGTGTTTCAGGATGCATGGGAACCCTGGCAGGCGGCGTGTGGGGTGTCAGCTGATCATCAAACATCTGCAGGTGGTGGAGACGCTGTGATAAACGTTAATCCTCTCACAGCTCGTTAGTGTTGGCAGTGACGCTGCAGGACTGATTCAGACTCTACAAAGCATATGAAATACGTGTTAATTACTCTGCATTAATTACTATGTTGTTGCTACATGTGCCGTTCTGTTTTCACGTCGCACTAAGCCGTCGAGTCGGCAGCGGTTTTATGTGCAGAACTGAAATGGAGGGGAAACCACGTCCACCCACCCTACCGTTATACTGGGCAGGTCCAGTTTTGGAGGGCACTTACCGAATGTCTGTTAGTGGTGGACGCAAAGTTCTCCATGAGTTCGTTGAGAGCGCCTAGCGTTACGTCACACAAACAGTAGCAGAGCGATCATTAAGTGGACACGAGAAAAGAAGTGTTTCCACTAATCTTTCTCCGAACTTTCAAACAGGTGTCTGGTGTGCACCGGCTGTAAAAAGCTTTTGCTCACAGGTGAATCCGTAGTTCACAGATTTTAAATGAAAAAAAAAAAAAAAAAAAAAAAAGATCACCTATATCAGATGCGTGCTCAGTATCGGCTGATGCGCTGAAGTTTAGGTATCAAATCAGTATCGGGAGAGACAAAGCGGCGGTCACCTGACGCCGTCTATGGGACACATGGACAGGACTGATACTGCAGGAACCCCGGACCACAGATACTGCCTCGCCCACTAAAGCCTTTTATATACTTTTAACTACACATTGCGCACAATAGCTACGTTCCTGCATATGCGGTGTTCCTTCACAGCGTCGGTCGCGTGCGTCTTCAGAAGTTAACCCTACGTGCCAACAAGATGCATCTAAGCCCCTCATAGCGAAATCCATCAGGGTGTGAACAAACCACAACAACAACAACAACAACGTGTTGTAGAAGGTGGAAGTCTGATGACGATGTCAGCATGAACATAGTAACCCTCCACGAATCCCGCATGTTTAGTTACGTTTGCGTGTAAAATCTCAGGGGTTATTCAGCCCTGATGTCTCTGGAGATTCTCAGTCATCCGGGTCTTTGTAAGCGCTCCAACGCAAAATAACTTGTGAACTACGTTTGCCTTTTGGATGAAAGGTGAAACTATCTAAACCGAGTCCAGCTGCCTTTGACTTAGCACTTCTAGATTACACAATCTAAACAATCCGGTGAAAAGTTCTTCTTGTATCGCAGCTGCTCGTCTGTACGTACGCATATATCACAAGCCTAAGCTGCTCTATAATCCATAAACTCTTCTGAAACTGGACACGTTGTGGTTTTGTTAAACAGAAATAATCCGTATCGGCCAAAACTGCCGTACAAATTATCGGACATTGGCAAAAATGTCAAATATCTTGCATTCCTCCATCTTATAATTCTGTGAAATCACAAATAAATGCACTGGTTGCTAAGGCTAGTGCCCATATGATACCGGCTATTCAGTACTCAACTATACGTTTATTCTGAAATATCAAAAACAATAAAATCCCTTTTTTTTTATTGAACAAAAGAAGCGCAAGTTGTCGAAATGTTAAACGTAAACACAAGCAGCTATACGAGAACTTCTAAAATAACGCTGACTGAAACTTACAAAAGCGATCGTTTAAATCAGGAACTATCTGATCAAAGAGGAAATCAACAAGATTAGGAATCTAACCAGACACTTGATGTCAGCTTTCGATGCTCGATACCAAAACAGACCTGAGGTTTGAGACCCAGACCTCCTGGTCTCTCCTCTTCAGTAACAGATCACAGCGAGCCACCCGAGCTCATCTGTCCAGGACTTTAGCAGATTCCTTCAGAGGGTTTTTCCACCAGATGCTGTTTGCGCTCTAACTCTCAGCCCCCGGACGGTCACACCGACACACCGGCGAACTTTATGACCTCTCGCCACGCTGCGATGGCTCACGCAGAAGAAACAAACACGGGGACGGCTGCAGCCACGATGGCCGACTCTTTCTGACAGATCTACAAACACGACGGGGTCGGAGAGGTCGGCAGGAGCCGTTAACACTTTACTGACATTTATCAGGAGATATTTGACCTTCGATGCTTAATTAAATCAGCGGTTCGCACAGAAACAAGAGCGAGCGATTCAGCTACCTAGATAGAGAAACACAGATCCGACCCAAATTCTGCATGAAACTGGGAGGAAAAATAAGCATCAATACAGCCGAGCTTTTCAAAATAAATCTCTGGCCCGTGTGCACGACCCGCCACTTCAAACCATTCACAACTTTCCGACGCTGAAAGAAATGTCAGACTGCCTGGATTCTCCACGTGTAGCGGTATCGCAGAACAGCGCCGCACACTTCACTACTAATTTCACACGCTGCAGTTACAGACAGAAGCAGACAGCACGAAGCGAGGCGAGGCGTCAGACGCCACTTCTGACTGGGCGCTGCTTTATTTACAGCGACACGAGCACATGCAGCGTTACTGAAAGTAACCGAGGTGAACAGCATCCAATCAGCAGCATTTTAGTGGACGAAGAACAGTTACCCAGCGTGTCACGGCCCGTCTTTTACTACTGCTGGTGCGGCAGGTGGCATCCTACGTCTCAATCAGCGTTTGAAATAAGAATTTATTTTTTAGCGACACTGAATCGGGAGCATATCGTATCGTGCATTTTTTTTTTTTTTATAGGTATTGTTTTTGACTTTGTATCTAGATACGTATGTGATCGTCTGAGAGGGAGAGAGATTAAAACCCACAACCCCACGTTTGAACACAGATCATCTGGGACACTCTGGCAGGTGTTCGCGCGCTCGCTGATGCCAGTTACGTCACGTAAAATCATATTTATGTGTCAAAGAAAAGTGAAAAATGAAACCCGTTTCTTAATTGTGTGTTTCCATCGTACTGAAACTCAGTATTCTTTCATTTAGGTCCCAGTTTCTGTCCTATTACAGCCGAGTTTACGTCTCTAAAATTAACGTGTGGTCTTGTCACATCTATGGCAGCATAACTAAGGACCTGATCAAACTTTTTCAGGACAGCTCCTTGTTTTCCAGGATTTTTCCATGACTTCCCATGGCCTGCGAGCTGCGCGACGGAGCCCCCGGGAGTTTTCCAGGCTGCGTGGTGACCCTTGGTTAAGTGTTTTCTGGATCAGAGACAGAGAGAGAGAGAGAGAGAGAGAGGCGATCGTACCTATGAGAGCCTGGAAGAGGTTGCTCTGGAAGATGTCGATGACCCTCTGGATGGAGTGCCGGAGCTGCCGGTCCTCGGCGTGCTGCAGCTTGGCCCGGTACTCCTCCAGCAGCAGCAGGGCTCGCTGTGCGTCTGGGCGACAGGAGGAGGAAGCGGCAGAGGTGAGTCGGGGATACGGCACGGCAGAGCAGAGCGGCCGCCGACGGCGGACGCTTTACTGCTGCAATAATCCCTCAGTGCTGAAACGCTGAGCTGCACTGGCTGTACGCAGATATCAGAGTGTAACACCGAATACTTTTAAATAACAAACTTTAAGACTGCGGGAAGGTTTTAGGTCAGTACAAATGGAGTTTGGTTTGACTTTTCCCCCCCCAGCAGGTAAGTATAAAGGTCAGTGCATCAGGCTCAGCACAGAGGGAAGCATCGGGTCAGATTCTCACTCAACCAAAACTAAAAAAGGAAATCAGATAAAATGCTTACGATGAGGTTTAAAAGCAATAAATACACGTCCAAGATGATTTAAGGACTTTTAAGGCCTAACAGTTGTTATGAAACTGACTTTTTAAGGACCTGGAAAGAGGATTGATTGATTGTTTGGTCTATAAACTGTCAGAAACGAGTTGCGGACGATGTCTCCAAACAGCCCCGAGCATTACAGATGTTCGCCGTGCTACGATATGAAACACAGGAAACAAGCAAATCCTCACATTTCAGAAGCTGGAACCAGATAATGTTCGAAATCAATTAATCGTTTTATCAAAATGTTTCTGTCGATCAACTGGCAGATCAGCTCTAAATAAAAAGCTCAGTGTATCAGGCTCAGCAAAGAAGCACCGGGGCAGCGTTTGGTTTATAGGGCGTCAAAACTTCTGATGCTTTCAGGCGCTTCGGGCTCTGGGAACTCGTAATAAGCATATTTTGACATTTTATCAACTACACAAGTAGCTGGCGGATCATTATCGTTAGTTTCAGCCTGAAAAAGTAACCACAACTGTGAAAGGACGGTCGGATTACGGCTTGGATGTGATTTTCTGGATGTTTAACTTGATATCTTTACATCAGGGAGCTCGGAGGAAGTCAAATTTGGACTTTACTGTTTTATTTTTGTAGTCGTGTGCGATTTGACTTCCTCTTGATGCCAAATAAAATACACAAAACTCCAGATTTTTAGCAGGTAACTGAATTGATGGGTCAAATCAGTAATTTAAATAAGTGACCTAGTTTAAAAACACAATGTGGGGGGGTTTTTAGGTCATTTTGTGCACTTTTGCTGTTTTTAATCTTTTGGTCAAACAGACAAAAAGTGACATTATCGCTCTGGGAACTTGTGATGGACATTTTTCACTGTTACTGACATTTCACAGACCAAGTGATTAATCTAATAATAATAATAATAATAATAATAATGATAATAATGCCAT
Source organism: Siniperca chuatsi (assembly GCF_020085105.1). NCBI lineage: Eukaryota > Metazoa > Chordata > Actinopteri > Centrarchiformes > Sinipercidae > Siniperca > Siniperca chuatsi. The sequence goes on from NC_058054.1 coordinate 1,938,033, forward strand.
ATCAGCTGATTATTAAAATAGCCTTTATATGGATATAACTGCTCCTAAAAAACAGAAGAGACACTAAACTTAACAGCTGAACTGTGTGTCCCAGTGAAAGCACTGTAGCGACACTATGGGAGTTAAAATATAATTACCAAGTATAATTAGGTTGCTATTAACTCTATTTGGCACTATTGACACAATTTAGGATTTAATTTCAAGGATAAATTTATTTAAAAAAAAAAAAAAAAAAAAAGTGTGTTAATGTCTTAAGAATATTCTCCCAAATTTTCCAGTTAACCCACTTCAGGAAAGCCGCGGTGAAAGTTAAATTACGTGTTTTATTATTAATATTAAGAGTGTATTTTTAGTTGGGCTCGCCTCCAGACAAGGTGCCCCACATACAACTTGGTTAGCAAACAGCGGCTAACCGGCTAGCCCTACTTTGTCTCACTTTACCTGGCTGGCACGGCACGGCACGGCACGGCTCAGTGAGGCCGAAGCGGGCCGTGTGGACTGCCTTTAGCTCGGGTTTATATCCGTGTTACTGTGCGGTCCGTGTTTGTTTAAAAAAGTGCTGCGTTTCTTTATACGTGGCCGCAGTTTGAGTTTCGGTTAGCCGTGCTAGCTTGCTAGTTAATATGTGAGAGTGAGAGAGCGGCTTACCTTTCTTTCTGACTGGCATGGCTCGGCTCGGCTCGGCTCGGCACGGAGCTAGTTCTGTGTTAGCCCCACACAGGACGGGTTTTTACCGATTATCCTGCCAGTTAGACCCCGCTGTCACCGCTCCAAGTCCGGAGAAAACCCCTCCACGACGACAGCAAGTTCCCCTCCGAGCCAAACAAACCTCCAAACTAACTGTCAGGTCCGACGAGAACAACAACTCCACGTCTCCGGTGGTGGAGGGGGGGGGGGGCTAACTAACACGAACCCCCGGGCAGGAGTCCCGGTTAAAAGTAATATCACGGAAAGCGAGCGGGAGCCAGAAAGAGGCGCCGTCCGTTACCGACTCTCCGTGCTGTAGTACCCCGACAGAGAGGCTCCCTGCCCCGGCGTGCACCGCGCAAGGCTTCCCGCGGTGGCGACACACGGAAGGTGGAGATCTAGCTTTCGCCAACTGGGACCTGCCGTGTGCCAAACTCCGTTTAAAAAACGCTCAAGTTTCCGTGCAGGCTGAGTGCCAAGGCGGTGCATGCACGCATGAGCTGACCGCCGCTGCCGCTGCGGTGGAGGGGAATGATCCGCTGCGGAGCTTTGATGGTTATTCCTGATTTTTTTTTTTTAAATAAATGAACTTCAAAGTCCAGCCTGGTGGCACACCTCAACTCAAGCCGTGCCAAGCCCAGACTGATTTATCCCGCACTGGCACGCACGCTTGTGTATTATTCCCAGCACAGCCTGCGTTGTGCATTCGTGTCAAACTTCCCTCAGTGTAAATCCCTCCTCTCTTTTTCTTCCACTTCCTCTTTTTTCCTCCTTCTCCTCTTTTCTCCCTCCTTCCTCCTTCTTCTTCTTCCTCCTCCTCCTCCTCCTCCTCCTCCCCAGGTCTACAAATTCCAAACTTTCCTCCAAAATGGCGTCTCACAGAGCAGCAAATGTGAACCATGTGATTTCCAAAAGACCTACCCCTCCAACCTGCCGCCCAATGATTCAGCTCACCTACGAGACCGAGGAAGAAGAGGAGGGTCAGGGGGGGAGGAGGAAGAACAAACTTTTGGATTAAGAGAAAGGGAAGGTGAAAGTCTGAGAAAAGAAAGCAAGAGGAGAGAGAGAGAGAGAGAGAGGAAGATGAGGTGAAAGTGGGATTGTAAGATGAAGAGGTTAAAGGCAGGTAGAGGAAGAGGAGGAGGAGAGATGGAAGCTGGAGGAAGAGGAGGAGGAGGAGGAGATGGACTAGAGGGCCAAATATATAAACACACGATTGTAAAACTTTAAGAAAATAAAAAAAGGGGGGAGGCAGATCATTTCCACAACGAAGAGGGAGACGCGAGATGAAGAAGAGGAGGTGGTTAAATGTGATTGAAGGAGGGAGAGGAGGCGAGGTAAAAGTTGGACGAAGAGGACGGTTTTGTAAAACATGGACAAAGACTGTAAAAAGACAGGAGAGGTGAGAGTTTGGATGAAGAAAACAGGACCGTTAAGAAAATGGAGGAAGAGGAGGGGAAAGCGTGAGGAAGAGGAGGGGTGATGGATGACGAAGAAGACAGGACTGTAAACAGAAATGCTGAAGTCTCTTTATTATATATAACAGTTTGACATTTTGGGAATTACTTTTATTCGCCTTCTGGAAAAAAGTCGGATGTGGAGATCGACAGCAGCTGGTTAGCTTAGCTTAGCATAAAGACTGGAAGCAAAGGGAAACAGCTAGCCTGGCTCCGTGCAAAGGCAGCAGAATCCGCCAGCACCTCCAGAGCTCGCCGATCAACACGTTACGTCTCCTTTTAATCTGTTTCATCGGGGGAACTGTTTCTTTCGCCGCCACCGGTTGCCAGGTAACCAGCAGAGACTCCAGGAAGTAACTGGTCCCAGACAAGAACAAACCCCGCCTCCCAAAAATGTCAAACTTTTCCTTTAAAAGATCTTTGGAAAATGTCAGAATCCGCCTTTACGTATGCATGACGTATAATTTGTGTCTAAACTCCTCTTCGTGTCATTAAAACCCCCCAAATCCCCCAGACTCATCACATGACCTGCGTGTCCTTAATAATGGCTCCGCCCACAGGTGGGCCGGCAGGTGAAGGCCCGAACGAAGAGGAGCTGGAAGGTGGGCAGAGTAAAAGGAGGCGAGGTGGAGCTTGGAGTAAGTGAAGCGTTGGTGAATTTCTCCGTTTGTTTGTCTGTTTTTATATTTGTGATTTCACCAAATAAAAACATTAAAGTGATGGTTTGAACTTTATTCTATCAGCAGCAGAGTGAAACAACAACGACTAATATTCCTACAGCGTGGGGTTTTAGAGCGCGGGACGAAACAGATGGTGACTTTAAGAAACTTTGTGGTTTAACAACAGTCCCGGACAAAACTATTCCTCTGGCCCAACACTCATTAAAAATGTATATTATTTATGGGTACAACAGTAGCCAAAAGCTCGTTCGCCCCCTCGTTCCTTTTCCAAACCAAACTGGGTATAAGAATTTGGATAATTTAATTCTCGAATAAGCAGCCACAAGAATGCATTGTGCTTACATACCTAATATCCAAGTGATGCAGCAGATGAATCAGAAAATATAACTTTTATTTATTACATTGTTGTTGTCCCGCTGGACTGAACTGCAGGTTGCCCTCCTGTAATGATGGAGTGGGATTGTGTTGTTTTATTTTCCTATTTATTTGTGTGGGGTTTGGTTGAGATATATTTTGTCGATGTCGATTTGATGCATGTCGCCCGTTACGTTATGTGTAAGTCGGTTACTGTGCTCATACTCCAGTGTTTGATTTGTTTTTTTTGTGTCACTACATGTCGTCATGTAATAAAACGTTTTTAAAAAAGCAGCTTTACAGTTTAGTGTAATTTTTATTTTTTTGTAGAATCGCAGCGTGTACGTCACCTAAATGTGTCGTGATCAATCAGCGCTCATTACAAAGAGTTTCCTGCTGCACGACTGATGATATAAAATATGAAGGTCAGAGAGGTCAGAGGTCGGGCAGTGACGATGAAGATGAAACATCCTCCTCCTCCTCCCCGTGTGAAGCGTCCCTCTTCGTCTCTTTTCGTCTCTCACGGCGGCGTCTCTCTCGTGTGCTGATGCAAACCTCTCGCAGCTCTGGCCCAGATTAAAGGAGGAGGCCTTTATTTTTAGACGGTCATGTTTAATGAATGACCTCGCCTTTGAGTCTCGGGCTCGCCGTATGAAAGTACAGAAGGAGAGGTCTGCTCTGCTCTCACGCCACCGGCCAGCACATGGCGGGACGGAGCGCCGTCCTGGGTCAGAACGTTCTCCGGGCGATTGGAGAAATTTTTACACTTCGTTCGAAGAGCAGGAAAATCTCACGTTATTCCAAGATGGAAGCCTGGCGAGGCTGCACCAGATGAATGGAAATAAAAAAATAAACATCATGTTTCATATTTGTACAACAGCTGCTCGCTTTTATTTTGACGTAAGCGCCAGCGAAGGTTGATCCGCAGCCGGTTTGTTGAACTTCCAAACGTCTCGAACTTGAAACAGTTTGTACCACATGGCTCCTTTTAATATCGGTCTGTACGGCGTACGTAACGTGGACGTGGCGTGAACCGGAGGGAAATCTGCTTCGTCACTTTATGGCGCCAAACAGGTACAAAGTGTCCGTCCCCCTCCCCCCCCCAGAGGAAACAGAGTGGTTTCATAGTTTCAGCTTCAAACACAACATCTGCTGCCGTCAGAGAGGCGACGAAGCCCTGCTGCTCTTATTTTCATCACACCAGCTTTGGGAAGCTGCGAGAATTAGCACTTTTCTTGGATTGTCGTTTTTAAATCTGAAACCTCTTAAAATCACATTCATACTGACACGAGGCAACGACGCATTCGCAGCCAGGAGGAAATCCTCTTCTCCTCCTTCGCGCCGAGAGGCGGACGTTCAGATCGACGCCGCTCTCGTGTCTGTTCGCTGCAGGCAGCAGCTGGTTAGCTTAGCTTAGCACAAAGACTGGAAACGGGGGGAAACAGCTAGCCTGGCTCTGTCCAAAAGGTAACAGCATCCACCTGCCAGCTCCTCTGAAGCGCACCGATCAACATCTCGTTTGATTCATCTGAACAAAAACAGATGTGTGAAAGCTCTTTACAGGAATCAGAAATCCTTTATTGATCCTGAAGGGAAACTCTTTGTTACAGCAGCTCGTCTTTACGTCAGTGCACACAGGAGAAAGTGCTAGCAAACAATATGATACACTATAAACACTATAAAACTATAAAACAGGTCAGAAAGTAAATTGAGTACCAGGTGGGTATAAGTATAAGATAAACTAAGTGTGAAGTACCAAGTGGGTTTACCGGTTGATGACGATAATACAGTATAATTAATAAGCAGAGGTGCATGTACTGTCGAGTTAAGTGCAGCTTATTGAGATTATTAAGATATTGCACAGCAGTAATGGAGGTATATAATATCAATATCCATAAATAGGAAAAACTAACATGGGAAAACTAAATATTGCACAGGAGTAATACACAGAATATTGCACAGTTATTTAAGTATTGCAGAGATGTTAATGATCAGTGTCCAGTTTAGTGACTTCGGGTCAAACAGACTGACACGATCCTTCCTCACAAGGAATTATGCTTTATTGTGTTTTTATCCTCGTCAATTTAATTTCATGTCAGGACTGGGTGAATGTCGCTGTGTATTTACATCTATCTATCTATCTATCTATCTATCTATCTATCTATCTATCTATCTATCTATCCATCCCCTGCAGAACTGGGAATGGTCGTTTCTTCCTTTAGATTGATCGAACGGGACAGAGCGAGCTGATCGGCAGGTGGACTGCTCGATCTTCGGGCAGATCCAGGTTGGCGGTTTCCTGCCACGTGGTGCCTTGCTCGGCGGCAGGCAGAGCTCTGGAGCTTCCCCCCGCCGGTGTTGCGACACGAGCGTATAAATGCGTCGTTCAAACACAGAATTAAAAATGTGCTTTTACTACAGATGGATGTTGGATTATTGGCGCTCTTGCTCAGTTCATTGCACATGTAAATGACGTTCATCTGGTCCAGTTATGCAGCTCATTTTAAACTCGAATGACTTTTTATCACTTCAGACAAAAGGACTTTGTCGCTGGATTACTCATTTTTAGTTTGTTTTACTTCTTTGCTGTGTTTTTATTTGAACAAGTTTTCATGTTTTCAGTAAATGTGATGTAACCAAGAGCCAGACTGGCTGCGTTAATGCTCATGACGAGCGTCTGAGCTGCATGCTGTGTGTGTGTGTGTGTGTGTAATAACTGTGTGTGTGTGTGTGTGTGTGTGTGTGTGTGTGTGTGTGTGTGTAATAAGACCATGTGAGAATTACAGTGTGTATGTTTTTTTGTGCAGCTATGAGTGTTTAAGCCTCGTATTTGTGTATTTACACTATGGTTGTGTATGTGTGTGCCTGTGTGTGTGTGTGTGTGTGTGGGCGGGTATTACTGATGTTGTGGGGACAAATATGTTTACACAGTCACATTGTGGGGACTTGCCTTCCTCATGGGGACAAAATCGAGTCCCCATAACGTAAATCTTTGAATTTTTAGTCGGTTTAACCTTTTGGTTTAAGGTCAGGTTCAGGCACGTATGATTGGGGTTAGGGTGAGTCTCCAAGGAATGAATGTAAGTCAATGTAATGTCCCCGAAAAGTGATGGAAACACCACTGCGTGTTTGTGTGTGTGTGTGTGTGTGTGTGTGTTGCAACATGTGTCACAGGCTCAGGCTGCCAAAGTCCAGATTTATGCCAAGATTAATTATGAGCATGTTGTCCAGATCGGGATGAAAACTGACATGACATGTGCGGTAATCACATTACAGTGTCAGACGGCAGCGCCCGGGCCCGGCTCACACACTGCAGGTTACGATGCAGATGGACGGATAAATCCTGCAGCGTCTCGGTGTTCGTGTGGAGGTGGACACGCTCCGGGCGTCGCGCTGCCGAACGCGGGCCGACACCGAGGGAAGTTTAGGAAACATGCCTCTTTGTTTTAACACCACCAGATCATCCTCAAGAAAGCAAAATAACAAACGCGTAGCTGATTTTCAGCATCGGTGTAATCTTTGTGCAGAGATGGGTACACAGCACGTTTAGCCTAGCTTAGCACAAAGACCGGAAGCGGGCGCAAACTGCTAGCACAGCAGAGAGAAAAACTCTCCAGGCCTGTCTGATTTAAATGTTGCATCTTGTTAGCTAACAAGCTAATCACCCGAGAGTCAGGCGGATGATGGAGACCTCGAAGCTAAGTCCAAGCTAACTGGACCTACTTTATTATCAAAGTTTACGAATTGTTAGCAGTAGACAGAACTGTCCAGAACTTCCTGTGCTGACAGATGACTTGTGCTAAACAATGTGTGTGTTAAAGACAACAAAGTCCTTTTGCTGGTAATACTTCTATACTTTTCCTTAAGTAAGGGTTTGCGTGCAGGATTTTAACTTGATACTTTTACTGGATTAAGGACCTGAATACTTCCTCCTCTTGTCAAGAACCTGACTCTTTACATTTCTGCCTTTGTGTTTATTAAAGAAACAAGACGCAGCATGTTAAATAGTGAATTTTAGAGGCGTTAGTAGGCTGATAACAGGGACTTTTACCGCAGGAACCCCGGACGCCTGAAATAACTCCTCCCACTTCACAACGAACACCTGCCAGCCAATCAGAGCCAAGTAACGTCTGTGGTTGTAGCATGGATTCCTACATGGTGGTAAATCTCACTTTCGCTGCACGAAGAGCAGAGTGTCACACGCGTAAAATCAAATCATTTGTATAATAGACCAGTGTTGGTTTACGATATCCCGACACACACACACACACAGTGAACAAGGTCTGTGCATTGTCTCATCTGAATGGTACAACAGTGTGTGTGTGTGTGTGTGTGTGTGTGTGAGGACCCCGTTGGGACGGAGTGTGTGTTGTTCAACAGTTTCCTCCGTCAGCTGACCCGCCGTCACTCCGGTGAATCAGCGTGTTGGAGCTTCAACAACGGAGCTATTGTGGCTGCTGACGGCACGAAGCGGCGGCCCAGAATCACACCGTTGTTCCTCTCCCACGCCGTCTCTCTCCGTCCGGTCCGGCGAGCGGCTCGGCGGCGAGCAGCGGCCGTTTCTCCCGCCGTCACCTGAATGCCACCGATTCAGATGGTTTGAAACAGTCCGCTGATCGTCATCTGAAACCAAACGCAGCGGAGCATTTACACGAATGGTTATTATGTCATCCTCTATGATTCCTGCGTGTGTGTGTGTGTGTGTGTGTGTGTGTGTGAGGGCCTTTGTCCTAGAGGTCAAAGGTCACAACAGAAGGTCTATCAACTGTTGCTAAGCGCGAGTAACACCACGACATAATTACCAGCGGTGGAATGAATAACCTTTACTTAAGTAAAAGCACAACAGTGTAAAAGTACTGCGTTACAAGGAAAAGTCCAAATCCGAATGAGTAAAAACACAGTAAAATGATGTAGGTGTATTACACACTGCGTTAGCAGTGCGTCAGTAATGGAGCCAGTTTTAACTGCTCTGTATGCAGTTAGGTAGTTTCACAGTGATTTTTACTTGTAACAGAATATTGTTCACATTACAGCATTGCTGCTTTTACTAAAGGAAACGATCTGAATACTTCTTCCTCTGCTATAAATTAAATAACTAAAGGGGACACACCATCATATTCCACATGGCATGTAACCCTAGAGATATATATATATAACTATTAAAATTGAATATCACGGGGGTGTTGCAATGCCGAGACCGTAAAAACGTCACTGAACCTAAATAAAAAAGACAGAACCAGCATTTTCAGCCATGTTGTTTCTGTCGCTCGGTCAGTTATGGACTGCGATGAGACGTGCTTCATGGTTCGTGCTCCCCTCAGGATGAACTGTAATCACTCTGCTGATCCTCTGACTTTCCATCTAGCGCCACCATCAGGTCGACACGTTGACGCGTCCGGCGCTTTGGTTTCTGACCTGCAGAGCTGCTGACGCTCCCATCAGCCTCGGCTGCGCTCTGCGCGTAGGGCTAATTAGCAAACATGCTAAACAAAGATGGTGAACATGCTGAACATCGGCATGTTAGCATTTGTCATTGTGAGCATAAAGCTCGAAACACGGCTTTAAGAGGTACAGCCTCACAGAGCTGCTGCAGTCTACATGTGGAAGTTATGTTTGTGAATGTTCATCAGGAGGTTGCTCCAGTTCTTCAGTTTGTTTCTCTCAAAATCTTTAGACTTGAATTTTTTTCTGATCAGAATTTGTCAAAAACAAGGTGAGTGAAGCAGCAATGCAGACAGACAGGAAGTGATTAATTACCGAAGAGGAGACTCAAACGCCCCGGGTGTGGAGCGAGAGGGTTGAGCAACATGGACAGTTCAGCAGGAAACAGGCCGGTTCTATACTGCAGGGCTGGTGAGGGAAAGTGGAAACAGGTGAGCAGGTGGAAGTCAGGTGACTGGGACAGGTGGGAAATGGCAACGAGTGGGGGAAGTGGAAGTGCGGCTGGAGGGAGGGACAGAGCCAGGATGTGACACTGAAACAATAAAGAAACGCTGCAAGCTTTTCGTTTTGTTGTGTGGAGTTTTACCACAACAAAACTTCTCTTTACCTTTTCTTATTTGAGCTAGAGAAAGCTACTGAAAGCTCACGAACAACTGGCCAAGCGGCGCGTTCTGCTGTCTGTCGGTCACGTGACCACCGAGAGCGTCTCCGGTTGTTCCCCGTGAACTGGATGCCGGCGAACCTCGGCTAGCGACTCTCTGCCGCGAACATTTGGAGGGATTCTGAGCCGTGAAGTTTCTGTGCTAACGTGCCGATCACCTTGAGGGTTTCTTTATTTTGGGTTAATCAGTAAAAATGTGGCCTCCATCTTCTTGGACTGCCTCAACAAATAAAGGTTTCCCCCCAGAAAGATCGTGAAGTGCATGAGTAACGACTGACCTGGAAGGTTCTGGAAGAGGAAACGTAGCTGCAGGAGGTAAAGAAGGCCACATGAGGAATAACAACATTTATTTATTGTTTATTGGTTAATGATTTCTCCAGCGAACAATAAAATGTAGGTCCACACACGTCAGTATCAGGAGTCAAATTATTCAGATCGTCTTCATGTTCAAGAAAACAATGTTAACTGGGTGCCATGGACATATTTGAACCTATGTTACTATGTTATCAGAGCTTTTTTACATCGGCTATTACTACAGGACAATAAAAGGTAATTCAGTACACGTCAATATAAAAAGTCTTTTACATTTATTAATGTTTTTAAAACCTCAAAGCAAATTTTAAAAAAACCACTTTAAAAACAGGAAGCGGATATGTTCCTGTTGACAAACCTGTAGTGAACAGCGTGAACTGGCTGCTGCGGAGATATACCTGAACCTTTTCATGAAAAATCATTTAAACTCTCACAATAGAAAATAAACGTTACTCACATTTTCTGCAGGTAAGAGCTGCAGAGTTAAAGAGTCACACTGGTGTTACTGGTGTCAGGAACGTGCACATTACTCCTGCTGGAATCCGTTTATACCGGAGTCTCGGTCTCTGGGTACGGAGACGGTCCCTGTCCTGCTTCGTTCTTTGTTATCTGTGTTATTATCAGAATGCATCTTGATTTTGACAGAAAGATTCCTGATCGCTACGGACTCTGGAGGAGTTTCTCGCGTCGGCCAGTTAAAAACCAGCTCCAGTGCAGCAGGAAACAGCTGAGATGAAACGTTGTTGAATATGACTTTAAATACTGAAAGTTTGTGATGCATTAAGTATCTTTACATGCGAATCCTTACCAGGGACGAGTCTTCACTTCTCTTCTCTTCTGCTGTCCAACCGGTTATTTGTCTGTGTGAAGTTTACAGATATTTGGTAATATGTCCACCCTCACATTTATACTCTTTTAGCTTTACATACTTTCATATGAAACGACCAACATTAATTTTAAAGCAGCTATAATGGATATTAATGTATGGACTGACAGAGTTTCAGCTCATTGTTTATCTGTCCGGCTGCATCTGTCCTGGTTCCCTCTTGTACTAGACTGACGTCTAGTAATATAATAAAACTTTATTTATAGAGCACTTATCAAAACAAAGTACAAAGTGCTTCACAACAAGAGAAACTAAACACCACAGTGAATGACGAAATATAAAGAAATAACATACATAAAAGCAATAAAATGAACAATAAAATAAACAGCCAGTTCAGGTAAAAACCTCTTTACCAGATCTCCCCCTGGGATTCAAACCTGCAACCCTCCTCTCCTGGACTACACGTCCACCCTGCGGGCTCCTGTGGGCGGTTTGTGCTGCAGGCAGCAGAGCGCCGTAAAGACGGACAGACAGCGAACCCGGCGGCCTGTTTGAAGCCTCTGAGATGCAAATGTCTTCCTGCAGCGCGGAAACAAACCATTCAAATGACTCTCAGGTAAATCGAGTGCGGTGGCAAAATGAGCTTTTTCATGTGTCCGCTCTGGCTGCAGCCTCTGCTGCCGCCGACACCTTCACACGAAAGCTGGACCGCACGGAGGATCTGAGTCCGTATTTCACTGTTTACATGAATGTGTTTCTACCTCTGAAAAGGCCACGTTGACTTTAAACCCCTGGTAATGCCGCATTTCTCTCTACGAGTTCACTTTTTCAAAGCTCTTCACACAGTCAGCACAACAGACGTCAATGTGACCAAACCGTGGAGCACTTTTCATTGTTTTTACACAAAATGAATTCAATGAACTCGTCTTTCAAATTCAACCAGCACCAAACCTCTGTGTATTTACACGCGATTACAAACTGTTGTCAAAACTGTTAAAGTTACGTTTAAAACCAAACAGAACTTAAAGAAATGCATAAGGTGCAGGTGAGAGGGGGCAGGTGAGGGGGTGAGGAGGGGGGTAGGTGAGGAGAGGGGGTAGGTGAGGAGAGGGGGCAGGTGAGGAGAGGGGCAGGTGAGGAGGGGGGCAGGTGAGGAGGGGGCAGGTGGAGAGAGGGGGCAGGTGAGGAGGGGGGGCAGGTGAGGAGAGGGGGCAGGTGAGGAGGGGGCAGGTGAGGAGAGGGGGCAGGTGAGGAGAGGGGGCAGGTGAGGAGAGGGGGGCAGGTGAGGAGGGGGGGCAGGTGAGGAGGGGGGGCAGGTGAGGAGGGGGGGTGGGAGAGGGGGGCAGGTGAGGAGGGGGGGGCAGGTGAGGAGAGGGGCAGGTGAGGAGAGGGGGCAGGTGAGGAGAGGGGGGTGAGGAGGGGGGGCAGGTGAGGAGGGGGCAGGTGAGGAGAGGGGGCAGTGAGGAGAAGGGGGCAGGTGAGGAGGGGGGCAGGTGAGGAGAGGGGGCAGGTGAGAGGAGAGGGGGGTAGGTGAGGAGAGGTGAGGAGGGGGGGGCAGGTGAGGAGAGGGGGTGAGGAGAGAGGGGGCAGGAGAGAGGGGGCAGGTGAGGAGAAGGGGGCAGGTGAGGAGAAGGGGGCAGGTGAGGAGAGGGGGGCAGGTGAGGAGAGGGGGCAGGTGAGGAGAGGGGGCAGGTGAGGAGAGGGGGCAGGTGAGGAGAAGGGGGCAGGTGAGGAGAAGGGGGCAGGTGAGGAGAGGGGGGCAGGTGAGGAGAGGGGGGGGCAGGTGAGGAGAAGGGGGCAGGTGAGGAGAGGGGGCAGGTGAGGAGAGGGGGCAGGTGAGGAGGGGGGGCAGGTGAGGAGAAGGGGGGCAGGTGAGGAGAGGGGGGGCAGGTGAGGAGAGGGGGTAGGTGAGGAGAAGGGGGGCAGGTGAGGAGAGGGGGACAGGTGAGGAGAAGGGGGCAGGTGAGGAGAAGGGGGCAGGTGAGGAGAAGGGGGCGCAGGTGAGGAGAAGGGGGGCAGGTGAGGAGCAGCCACGTGATCAGACGTCCCTCGGTGACACAGTGGATGCTGCACATCTGGACTCACCTGCAGCAGACTGTCAGGACGGATCAGGCATCAAAAGGATCCGGTCCCAGGTGGACTGTGAGGACAGAAGGTGTGAGGTCTGTAGCAGGTGAGGGGGAGAGGGGCTCTGTAGCTCTCCTGTACAGGTGTGCACAGTGAATATTCTGTATTCGCATTACTGGAAATACTTCAGTGCGCTTGGAATTACTCTCTGCATAAAATAATAAAAAATAAAGTCCACTGAAGCAAATTTCCAGCATTTCTGATTAGTTCCTGTGACATTTTCAGCACAATCCACGTAATGACGACGTGACCTTTTTGTTGTAATGGAGTATTGGTTTATGATAAATGAATAAATGATCCTTCTACAAAGACAGTAGCGATGTTAAATCGCTGCCTGTTGTTATATAAAGTGTTTTGGTTTGCATTAGCGCATTTTGGATGTGACATTAACTGCTGGACTGAGCGGACTCTTACAGATAAATGTGCCTTAACCTCAGCAGAAACCCTCCATCCGTCTGCTGCTGCGGTCAGGCGTTAAACCTGTGCAATGCTTCCCTCTGGTGGCTGCTGCAACCACTGCTGCTCCTGGTCAAGTCAAACCAACTCTATCAGCCTAACACCACACAGGATATCTGTCATAGGCTTTACGGTGTCCACAACCCTCTAACAAGTGAAGAAGAACATCCCAAAACTGGTCAGTTTGGAAGATCAGCCACCAACAACTCTTTACATGTACACATGGACATGTGACCACTGTTTCAGGACAGACTTGAAATATGTGACAATATCCTTTGAACCATTAGATAGGAAGCTAAAACAAACCTCGGGAGAGACGGTTCAACAAGAGATCCCCCTCCTCCTCCTCAGCAGAGTTCACTGCCAGCACAACAAACCTCGCTGGGCTCAGCAGGAGAGACAACATGTGGCAACAAGCTCAATTACCAAAAACAAATCAAAAGGAACAGGAAACAACACATCTGTAAACGAGCTCAAGCTAAGGCTAACTGTGGCTGCAGTCACTGTGGTTTGGATTTGTCTGTTTGTACACGTTGTTTTTATAGAAAATTACAAAAAAAAAAGACTAAATTTGACCAAATGTTTACTGCGTTTAGTCTTCGTAGGGCCGCGCGCTCACCAGCGTTTGGCAGAGACTCTGACGTTTTGTTGAGAAAAACCTGAAACGGAGAGGCTTGTTTCGACTTTCCTGCGAGGAGATGTGATGCCCGAAGCTCTCCTCGCAACAGCAGAGACAACGTTAGACACGAGAGCTAATTAAAATACACGGAGCGCCAGCCGTCTGAACCTGCTCGCAGCGAGCGTTTCCTGAAGGAGCTGCGCACGCTGGAGAGCGTTAGCACACTTTGTACAACAGATGTGTAACAGTCATTAGTCCACAGCTCTTTTGTATGTTGTTGTTTAAGTTTTTAAGTTACTAACTAGTATCTTAACAGCTGCCTTTAACTCTGCTGCATAACGAACGGTTGGAAAAAGCGGGTAAATTAGCTCAAGCTAAGGCTAGCTTTGACTGCAGGTTTGGTTGTTGATTGATGCAACATGCAGGTCAGACGCAGCTCGTCCTGAGGAGGTTCGACACCGACGTGTTGCCCTCAGACTGCCGCCCCCCCTCCCCACCGCCTGCAGGCCCTCCACTGCCCAGGTGGGTGAGGTGCGTTGTGTATATTGTTTGTCTGTCACCTGCCATAACATATCTATAATGTCCTGCACGGCGTCCTGTAGTCGTGCGTCTGTACTGATCTGCTGAGGGTTTGGGGTCGGGCAGCGTCCCCAACATGAACAAACATAGTGCATGTTTGTTCTACGCTGATGACTAAACGCTTAACTCTGCCGTCGACATGCGATTCACAGTATCTAAGGGCATCGTTAAAGTGTAACGATGTGGTTTTGTTGGCTGTTTAAATGAAAATAAATGTCTGATTGGGACGAAGAGACTGCGTTGGCTCAACCACAGCAGTTTTGACAGCAAAGAAAGTGAATCTGATGTATCTTCATTTTTACCAGGCAGGACAGGTGCTACAAACCAGGGCGATCGGAGTCCAAACCAAGGTCCACGTAATCAGGAAAATAGAAAACATCTTACACTCACATAAGAAAAACAATCCACAGTACAAAACTATATATATATATATATATATATATAAAAATGCTACAATTCAATATTATTATCAAATAAAGAAAGCAAAATACATTTTTAATGTGTCACATTATTCTTTCATTCTGTCTTTTAGGATTTTCTTTTTATAAACACTGACTCAGGTGATAACAGTAAACATCTTTTGTTTTTAAGACTTTAAGCATCAGTGAGACTAACTGGGCCGTATTTTCCTACTGGAATATTATATATATATATATATATATATATATATATATATATATATATATATATATATATATATATATATATATATATATATATATATATATATATATATATATATATATATATATATATACTGTATATATGTGTACTTTTGTAATGCATATCTTTTTTGTCTTGTCATTTTGATGTAAGTTTATTTTTCACACAGCGATGTGATGATGCCACATGGTGCCTCTGTAACACACACTCCCTGAAGAGGCTGTGTGTGTGTGTGTGTGTGTGTGTGTGTGTGTGTGTGTGTGTGTGTGTCCGTTAACACACCAGCTGTTGCTAGGCGAGCCCCTGGTTGCCGGGGCGATGTATAGCCCCCTGATAGTCTGGTGTGTGTGTGGTATCTCTATGGGGATTGGGTGTGAAAGTCACACAATTAAAATGGGCGTGGAGGAGACAGTGTGTGTGTGTGTGTGTGTGTGTGTGTGTGTGTGTGTGTGTGTGTGTGTGTGTGTTGCGGGGGTCTGTCCATCTGCACACGAGCATGTTTTTTTTTTCAAATTAAAGTTAATAATTGTTATTTTTCTTTTTAGTAGTCGTAGTAGTAGTTCTAATGGTAGTAGCAGTAGCAGTAGTAGTAGCAGTAGCAGTAGTAGTAGTTGTAGCAGTAGTAGTAGTAGCAGCAGTAGTTGTAGCAGTAGTAGTAGCAGTAGTAGCAGTAGTAGTAGTAGCAGTAGTAGTAGCAGTAGTAGCAGTAGTAGTAGCAGTAGTTGTAGTAGCAGTAGTAGTAGCAGTAGTTGTGGTAGCCGGTGGTGGTGGTTGTGGCAGTGGTGGTGGCGGTGGTGGCGGCGGTGGTGGTAGCGGTGGTGGTGGCGGTGGTAGCGGTGGTAGTGGCGGTGGTTGTGGTAGCGGTGGTTGTGGTGGTGGTGGTAGTGGTAGCAGTGGTTGTGGTAGCGGTGGCGGTGGTTGTGGTGGCAGTGGCAGTGGCAGCGGTGGTGGTGGCGGTGGTGGCGGTGGTGGCGGCGGTGGTGGTAGCAGTAATGGTAGCAGTAGTGGTAGCAGTGGTGGCAGTAGCAGTGGTGGTGGTAGTAGTGGTAGCGGTGGTTGTGGTAGCGGTGGCAGTGGTTGTAGTAGCAGTGGTAGTAGTAGCGGTGGTAGTGGTTGGTAGTGGTAGTGGTAGCAGTGGTGGTAGCGGTGGTGGCAGTGGCGGTGGTTGTGGTGGTAGTGGTGGTGGTGGCGGTGGTTGTGGTGGCGGTGGTTGTGGTGGTGGTGGTGGTGGTGGCGGTGGTTGTGGTGGCGGTGGTGGCGGTGGTGGTGGCGGTGGTGGTGGCGGTGGTGGCGGTGGTGGCGGCGGTGGTGGTGGCGGTGGTGGTGGCGGTGGTGGCGGTGGCGTGGTGGTGGTGGTGGTGGTGGTGGCGGGTGGTGGTGGCGGTGGTGGTGGCGGTGGTGGCAGTGGTGGCGGCGGTGGTGGTGGCGGTGGTGGTGGCGGTGGTGGTGGCGGTGGCGGTGGCGGTGGTGGCGGTGGTGGCAGCGGTGGTGGTGGCGGTGGTGGTGGCGGTGGCGGTGGTGGTGGTGGTGGTGGTGGCGGTGGTTGTGGTGGCGGTGGCGGTGGTGGCGGCGGTGGTGGTGGCGGTGGTGGTGGCGGTGGTGGCGGTGGCGGTGGCGGTGTGGCGGTGGTGGCAGCGGTGGTGGTGGCGGTGGTGGTGGCGGTGGTGGCGGTGGTGGTGGTGGTGGTGGTGGCGGTGGTGGTGGCGGTGGTGGCGGTGGCGGTGGCGGTGGTAGCAGTGGTGGCAGCGGTGGTGGTGGCGGTGGTGGTGGCAGTGGTGGCAGTGGCAGTGGTAGTAGTGGTTGTGGTGGCAGTGGCAGTGGTTGTGGTAGCAGTGGCAGTGGTTGTGGTAGCAGTGGTAGTGGTAGCAGTGGTAGTGGTTGTGGCAGTGGTAGTAGCAGTGGTAGTAGCGCAGTGGTAGCAGTGGCAGTGGTTGTGGTAGTGGTAGTAGTAGTAGCAGTGGTTGTGGTAGCAGTGGTTGTGGTAGTAGTAGTGGTAGTAGCAGTGGTTGTGTAGCAGTAGCAGTGGTTGTAGTGGTAGCAGTGGTAGTAGTTGTAGTAGTAGTGGTAGCGGTGGTTGTGGTAGCAGTGGCAGTGGTTGTGGTAGCAGTGGCAGTGGTTGTGGTGGTGGCGGTGGTGGTGGTTGTGGTGGTGGCAGTGGCAGTGGTAGCAGTGGTTGTGGCGGTGGTGGTGGCGGTGGTGGTGGCGTGGCAGCGGTGGCGGCGGTGGTGGTGGCAGTGGTGGCGGTGGCGGTGGTTGTGGTGGTGGTGGTGGTGGTGGTGGCGGTGGTGGTGGCGGTGGCAGTGTGGCGGTGGTGGTGGTGGTGGCGGTGGTGGTGGTGGTAGCGGTGGCAGCGGTAATAGCGGTGGTGGTGGTGGTGGTGGTGGTGGTGGCGGTGGCAGTGGCAGCGGTGGTGGTGGCGGTGGTGGTAGCGGTGGCGGTGGTGGTGGCGGTGGTGGTGGTGGTGGCGGTGGCGGTGGCGGTGGTGGCGGTGGTGGTGGTGGTGGTGGTGGTTGTGGCAGCGGTGGCAGCGGTGGCAGCGGTGGTGGTGGCGGTGGCAGTGGCAGCGGTGGTAGCAGCGGTGGTGGTGGCAGTGGTAGCGGTGGTGGCGGTGGTAGTGGTTGTAGTGGTTGTGGTTGTAGCAGTGGCAGTGGTAGCGGTGGCAGCGGTAGTAGTAGCAGTGGCGGTGGTTGTGGTAGCAGTGGCAGTGGTTGTAGTAGCAGTGGTAGTGGTTGTGGTAGTGGCAGTGGCAGTGGTAGTGGTAGTAGTAGTGGCAGTGGTTGTAGTAGCAGTGGCAGTGGTTGTGGTTGTGGTAGTAGCAGTGGCAGTGGTTGTGGTAGCAGTGGTAGCGGTGGCAGTGGTAGCGGTGGTGGTAGCAGTGGCAGCAGTGGTAGTGGCAGTAGTGGTTGTGGCAGTGGCAGTGGTAGCAGTGGTAGTGGCAGTGGCAGCGGTGGTAGTGGCAGTGGTGGATGTGTGCGGTGGCAGGTGGTAGCGGTGGCAGTGGTAGTAGTGGTTGTGCAGTAGCAGTGGCAGTGGTGGCGGTGGCAGTAGTAGCGGTGGTAGTGGCAGTGGCAGCGGTGGTGGTAGCGGTGGTGGTTGTGGCGGTGGCAGTGGTGGCGGTGGCGGTGGTAGTGGTGGTTGTGGCAGTGGTGGTGGTGGTAGCGGTAGCGGTGGCAGTGGTTGTGGCGGTGGCGGTGGTAGCGGTGGCAGTGGTGGTAGTGGTTGTGGCAGTGGTAGTGGTTGTGGCAGCAGTGGCAGCAGTGGTAGTAGCAGTTGTAGCGGTAGCAGTGGCAGTGGTAGTGGTAGCAGTAGCAGTGGTAGCGGTGGTTGTGGCAGTGGCAGTGGCAGTAGTAGTAGTGGTTGTGGCAGTAGCGGTGGTAGTGGCAGTGGTGGTGGTTGTGGCAGTGGCAGCAGTGGTAGTAGTGGTTGTAGCGGTGGCAGTGGCAGTGGTGGCAGTGGTGGTAGTGGCAGTAGCAGTGGTGTGGTAGTGGTTGTGGCAGTGGTAGCAGTAGCAGTGGTAGTGGCGGTGGTAGCGTTGTAGCAGTGGTAGTGGTTGTGGTAGTGGTGGCAGTGGTGGTAGTGGTAGCGGTAGGCAGCGGTGGTAGTGGCAGTAGTGGCAGCGGTGGTAGTGGCAGTGGTAGTGGTAGCGGTAGTGTGGTAGCGTGGTAGTAGTAGTAGTGGTAGCGGTAGTGGCGGTGGTAGTGGTGGTGGTAGTGGTGGTTGTGGTAGCAGTGGTAGGTAGCAGTGGTGGCAGTAGTAGTAGTAGCAGGTAGCGGTGGTAGTAGTGGTAGTGGTGGCGTGGTAGCAGTAGTGGTAGTAGTGGTGGTGGTGGTGGCGGCGGTGGTGGCCCAGCGGTGGTGGTGGTAGTGGTGGCGGTGGTGGCGGTGGTGGTGGTGGTGGCGGTGGTGGTGGTGGCGGTGGTGGTGGTGGTGGCGGTGGCAGTGGTGGTGGTGGTGGTGGTGGTGGTGGTGGTGGTGGTGGCGGTGGTGGTGGTGGCGGTGGTGGTGGTGGTGGTGGTGGCGTGTGGTGGTGGCAGTGGTGGCGGCGTGGTGGTGGTAGTGGTAGCGGTGGTGGTGGTGGTGGTGGTGGTGGTGGTGGTGGTAGTGGTGGTGGTGGCGGTGGTGGTGTGGTGGTAGCGGTGGTGGTGGCGGTAGTGGTGGTGGCGTGGTGGTGGTGGTGGTGGTGGTGTGGCAGTGGTAGTAGCGGTGGCAGTGGTGGCGGTGGTGGTGGTGGTAGTGGTGGTGGCGGTGGTGGTGGTTGTGGCAGCGGTGGTAGTGGTGGCAGCAGTGTAGTAGTGGCAGCAGTGGTGGTAGTGGTAGCAGTGGCAGTAGTAGTAGTGGCAGTGGTAGCGGTGGTAGGTAGTAGTGGTTGTAGCGGTGGTGGTAGTAGTGGTGGTAGCCCAGTGGCAGTGGTAGTAGTTGGTGTGGTAGGTGGTAGCGGTTGTGGTTGTATGCAGTGGCGGTGGTAGTGGTGGTTGTAGCAGTGGTGGTGGCAGCAGTGGTTTGTGTGGTTGTCCTTCTTCTTCTTTGTGGTGGTGGTCAACTGCAAACATTGGTGGTGGCGGTGGTGGTGGCGGTGGTGGTGGTTGTTAGTGGTAACGGTGGCGGTGGTGGTGGTGGCGGTGGTGGATGGCGGTGGTGGTGGCGGTGGTGGTGGCATCACGTGGCGGCGGTGGTGGTGGCAGTGGTGGTGGCTGCAGCGGTAGCGGTGGTGGTGGTGGACTCTGTGGCGGTCGTGCTGTAGCGGTGGTGGTGGTTGTGGCGGTGGCGGTGGTAGCGGTGGCGGTGGCGGTGGTGGCGGTGGTGGTGGCAACGGTGGCGGCGGTGGTAGTAGCGGTGGTGGTTGTAGCGGTGGCGGTGGTAGCGGTGGTGGTGGTGGTGGTGCGGTGTAGCAGTGGCGGCGGGTGGCGGTGGTTGTAGCGGTGGCAGTGGTTGTAGCGGTGGCAGTGGTGGCGGTGGCAGTGGTAGTGGTTGTAGCGGTGGTGGTGGTGGCAGTGGCAGTGGTGGTAGTGGTGGCAGTAGTGGCAGTGGTGTGGCGGTGGTGGTGAGTGGTGGCGGTGGCGGTGGTGGCAGTGGTGGTGGTGGTGGTGGTTGTGGCAGTGGTGGCGGTGGCGGTGGTGGCGGTGGCGGCAGTGGCGGCGGTAGTAGTGGTGGTTGTGGCGGTGGCAGTGGCGGTGGTGGTGGTGGCGGTAGCGGTGGTAGTGGTAGTTGTAGCGGTGGTAGTGGTTGTAGTGGTGGTAGCGGTGGTGGTGGCGGTTGTAGCGGTGGCGGTAGCGGTAGCGGTAGTGGTGGTGGCGGTGCGGTAGGCGGTGGTAGTGGTGGTGGCGGTGGCAGTGGTGGTAGTGGTGGTAGCGGTGGCGGTGGTGGTGGTGGTGGTGGTGGTTGTGGCGGTGGCGGTGGTGGTGGTAGTGGTGGCGGTGGTGGTGGCGGTGGCAGTGGTGGTGGTGGTTGTGGCGGTGGTAGTAGTGGTGGTGGTGGTGCGGTGGCGGTGGTGGCGGTGGTGGTGGTTGTAGCGG
Source organism: Siniperca chuatsi (assembly GCF_020085105.1). Lineage (NCBI taxonomy): Eukaryota > Metazoa > Chordata > Actinopteri > Centrarchiformes > Sinipercidae > Siniperca > Siniperca chuatsi. Next base: position 1,958,408 of record NC_058054.1, read on the forward strand.
TGGCGGTTGTGGCGGTGGTAGCGGTGGTGGGTAGTGGTGCGTAGCGGTGGTAGTGGCGGTGGTAGCGGTGGTGGTGGTGGCGGTGGCGGTGGTGGTGGTTGCGGTGGTAGCGGTGGTGGTGGTGGTGGTGGTAGTGGTGGTGGTGGTAGTGGTGGCGGTGGTAGTGGTGGTGGTAGCGGTGGCGGTGGCCAGTGGTGGTGGTGGTGGTGGTGGTGGCGGCGGTGGTGGTGGCGGTAGTGGTGGTAGCGGTGGTAGCGGTGGTAGTGGTAGCGGTGGTGAGTGGTAGTGGTGGTAGGCGGTGGTGGTGGTAGCGGTGGTGGTGGTGGTAGTGGCGGTGGTGGTGGCGGTGGTGGTGGTGGTGTAGCGGTGGCAGCGGTGGTGGCGGTGGCGGTGGTGGTGGCGGCGGTGGTGGCGGTGGCAGCGGCGGTGGTGGTGGCGGTGGTGGTGGTGGCGGTGGTAGTGGTGGTGCGGTGGCGGTGGTGGTAGCGGTGGCAGCGGTGGTGGTGGCGGTGGTGGTGGTTGTGGCGGTGGCGGTGGTGGTGGCAGTGGCGGCGGTGGTGGTAGTAGCAGCGGTGGTGGTGGCGGTGGTGGTGGTGGTGGTGGTGGTTGGCAGTGGCGGTGGTAGTGGCGGTGGCGGTGGTGGTGGTAGCGGTGGTGGTGGTGGCGGTGGTGGTGGTTGGCGGTGGCGGTGGCGGTGGCGGTGGCAGTGGCAGCGGTGGTAGTGGCGGTGGTGCAGGTGGTGGTGGTGGCGGTGGTGGTGGCGGCGGTGGCGGCGGTGGTGGTGGCGGTGGTGGTGGTTGTGGTGGTGGCGGTAGTGGTGGTGGCGGCGGTGGTGGTGGTGGTGGTGGCGGTGGCGGTGGTGGTGGTGGTGGCGGCGGTGGTGGTGGCGGTGGTGGTGGCGGTGGTGGTGGCAGCGGTGGCGGCGGTGGTGGTAGTGGCGGTGGTGGTGGTTGTGGTGAGTGTGGCGGTGGTGGTGGCGGCGGTGGCGGCGGTGGTAGTGGCGGTGGTGGTGGTTGTAGCGGTGGCGGTGGTAGGGCGGTGGCAGCGGTAGGCAGTGGTAGCGGTGGTAGTGGTTGTGGCAGTGGCGGTGGTGGTGGCGGTGGCAGCGGTGGTGGTAGCGGTGGTAGTGGTTGTGGCGGTGGCGGTGGTTGTGGCGGTGGCGGTGGTAGTGGCGGTGGCAGCGGTGGTGGTAGCAGTGGTGGTGGTTGTGCGGTGGTGGCAGCGGTGGTGGTAGCAGTGGTGGTGGTTGTGGTAGTGGCGGTGGTAGTAGCAGCGGTGGCAGCGGTGGTGGTAGCGGTAGCAGTGGTAGCAGTGGCAGCGGTGGTAGCAGTAGCAGTAGTAGTAGTTGTAGCAGTGGTAGTAGTTGTAGCAGTAGCAGTAGTAGTAGTAGCAGTAGTAGCAGTAGTAGCAGTAGCAGTAGTAGTAGCAGTAGCAGCGGAGTACTTTTACTGCTAGTCGTACCACTGAATGGCTCCATCAGTGGTGGATGGAGGTTCAAACAGAAGAACAGCTTGCAGTGAAACTTGCTGGCAGACAGGAGCAGCGCGTCATCAGGACATTATTTCTGAATGAAAGACGGAAACAATGAAACACCGGAGTGATGAATTCTCCATCGGCTCGCAGACCGACACAGAGCAGCGTGTTCCTGACAAACAAACCAACAAACCAACAAACAAACAAACAAACAAGCCAACCAGCTGCACTGTGAGTGAAAGAGGCTGCGGAGGAAACAACCTGCAGCTCCGAGTTTGGACACACGGGGGCGGCGCAGCACCGGGGGAGAGTCGGTGCTCAGCAGACGCACAGAGAGGAAGCAGACCCACTGTTGGCCCCCAAACCTTAACCCCCGCTAACCTCATTAATGTGCAAAGATCATGTTTGCGGAGCAGACTGAGTTTGTCTTCAGTGATTGGACGGAGATCAATAATCAGAGGAATTGAATTTGAATCACAGAACAAACTGAATATCTGATTATTGGAATCTGGTCAAAGTGTTTTCGGTCTAATCAAAGCTGTGCTTCATTAACCTACTTACTACTACTATTAATAATAATAATAATAATAATAATAATAATAATAATATCAGTTCTGTCACTGGCAGAACAGTAATGTTTATACTTTTATATTTATTACTTCTTTTATTTATCTATTTATTCACTTCTCTTTCTTCATTTCACACACTTATAAAACCATATTATTATTATTATTATTATCAAATCTACCACCATTATTATTATTATTATTACGTTATTATATTATATTACACCAGACAGAAGAAAGTTTATACCCTTTTCAGTCCGGTATATAACAGTAATACTAGTACAGCTGATGTGTTTTTGCTGTTTTGCTGGCGTGTATCGTAGATTTTGTGTGTCCTCCTCCTTCTTCTTCTTTGTTTATTGTCTGTGAAAACTCAACTGCAAACATTTTAAGCAAGTCGTTCATACAAACACGCTGCACACATACACACATGTAACGTGCATGCTGTATATATAAAATATATATAAAAGTCGTTCCAGAGTTGAGTTTGTGAGTTGTTGTTTTTTTTGATTCATGTCAAACGCATGAGTAACAGATTCAGCGTCTCGAAGCTCTGCACTGAAGCAGGATGTTCTCACCAGGTTAAACTCAAAATGGAGAATCAGACATCACGCTGCGGTTTGTGACAGAAGGTTTAATGCAGTGCAGCAGGGACACCTGCAGCTGCAGTTATAATGTTATAACAGCGCACTTCTGCTGGACCTCCACTCTTTATTCGTGCTGTGATGTCTTCTTTTTGCCTTCGGCTGCTGTTGATGGTCATTTGTCCTGCAACGGCTCCCATCAGCGAAGCAGCAGCAACCACACACGCTTCACCTCTAACTGTAAACTCTCTCTGATATATATATATATATATATATATATATGTGTGTGTGTGTGTGTGTGTGTGTGCAAATTCCACTTGCATTAATTTTTAGTTTGAAAGATCTCGTTTCAAGGATTTCTTGGAAGTAGTGACCGCTGAAAGAGCTCAGGAGTGTCTGAAGGACGTGGAAATCATGTTCCAACTGTTGCATATTATTTACATTTTGATTAGCTCTCTTTCTTTTTATCATGTTTTGTAGTTTCGAGGTTGTTATTTTGGTATACGGTAGCAGTATTTCCCTCTTAGGAACAATAACGTATAGTACTGACTCTATTAGTCATAGTAGTATTAGCAACAGTGATGAAAACCATTGGTTTACCTGTTTATCCTGCTCAGGTATGCAGCGGGCGGAGCCTCTGCAATCCAGTAACAGTAGCAGTGTGAGTACTGCTACTCTGACTAATACTACTAATACTGTCAGTACTTACTGCTAGTACTAGTGGCAGCAGTAGACGCAGTAAAGATAGCAGTAGTCAGTACATTTACTCAAGAAACATACTTAAGTACAGTTTTTAGCAGAGGTGGAGGAGGTACTCAGACTCTGTACTGCAGTAAAAGTACTAACACCACTCTGTGAAAATACTCTGCTATAGTAAAAGTCTGTGAGTATAATCAGGAAAATGTACTCAAAGTATTAAAAGTACTCGGTGCAGAAAATGTCCCCCTGTGACTGTACTGTTACATCATTATCAGTCATCATCAATCGACTAATCGATTAATCGTTTCAGCTGAACTTGTATAAACTGTTGGGGAGTTTAATTTATAACAAAACATCATACTTTATACTCTTCATATGTTTGGTGTGAAAAAATCTTAGATTGTAAAGTAACTAAAGCCGTCAGATAAATGCAGTGAAGTAAAAAGTCCAACATTTCCCTCTGAGATGAAGCAGAAAGTGGCATGACAGGAAAAGACTCAGTACAAGTACCTCAAATGTGTACTTAAGTACAGCAGTAAGTACTGTAAGTACTGTAAGTACAGCAGTAAGTACAGTAAGTACAGCAGTAAGTACAGCAGTAAGTACTGTAAGTACAGTAAGTACAGTAAATACAGTAAGTACAGCAGTAAGTACAGCAGTAAGTACTGTAAGTACTGTAAGTACAGTAAATACAGTAAGTACAGCAGTAAGTACAGTAAGTACAGCAGTAAGTACAGCAGTAAGTACTGTAAGTAAATGCAGTAAGTACAGTAAAGTACAGTAAGTGCAGCAGTGCGTGCAGCAGTAAGTGCAGCAGCAAGCACAGTACAGTAAGTACAGCAGTAAATTACAGCAGTAAAATTGCAGTAAGTACAGTAAGTACAGCAGTAAATACAGCAGTAAAGCACAGTAGTAAGTGCAGCAGTAAGTGCACGGTAAGTACAGCAAAATTACAACAGTAAGTGCAGTAAGTACAGTAAGTGCAGCAGTAAGTACAGTAAGTACAGCAGTGAAGTACAGTAAGTGCAGTAAGTACTGTAAGTGCAGTAAATGCAGTGGTACAGCAGTAAATTGCAGTAAGTTGCAGTAAAGTACAGTAAGTACAGCAGTAAGTTGCAGCAGTAAGTGCTGTAAGTACAGTAAGTACAGTAAGTACAGCAGTAAAGTACTGTAAATTACTGTAAGTACAGTAAGTGCAGCAGTAAGTGCAGCAGTAACAGCAGTACAGCAGTAAGTACAGTAAAATACAGTAAGTGCAGCGTAAGTAAGTAAGTAAGTGCAGCAGTAAGTACTGTGAAGTTGCAGTAAGTACAGTAAGTACAGCAGTAAGTACAGCAAGTACAGTAAGTTGCAGCAGTAAGTACAGTAAAGTGCAGTAAGTGCAGCGGTAAGTACAGTAAGTGCAGTGAAGTGCAGCAAGTACAGTAAGTGCAGTAGTAAGCAGTAAGCACAGTAAGTACAGCAGTAAAGTGCACAGTAAATTACAGCAGCCATAAATTGCAACAGTAAGTGCTGTAAGTACAGTAAGTGCAGTAAATAAGTACACAGTAAGTACAGTAAGTGCAGTAAGTGCAGTAAGTACAGCAGTAACTGTAAGTGTAAATACAGTAAGCACGGTAAGTACAGTAAGTGCAGTAAGTGCAGTAGTAAGTACAGCAGTAAGTACAGTAAGTTGCAGTAAGTGCAGCAGTAAAGTGCAGCACAGTAAGTACAGTAAGTACAGTAAGTTGCAGTAAGTGCAGCAGTAAAGTGCTGTAAGTACAGTAAGTGCAGTAAGTGCAGCAGTAAGTGCTGTAAGTGCAGTAAGTACAGCAGTAAATTGCAGCAGTAAGTGCAGTAAGTGCAGTAAGTATTGCAGCAGTAAGTGCTGTAAGTACAGTGAAGTACAGTAAGTAAGTTGCTGTAAGTACAGTAAGTACAGCGTAAGTGCAAGTACAGTAAGTACAGTAAGTAAGTAAGTAAGTACAGTAAGTACAGTAAGTGCAGCAGTAAATAGTAAGTGCAGTGAAGTGTGCAGTAAGTAAGTGCAGTAAGTACAGTAAGTACAGCGAGTAAGTACAGTGAAGTACAGTGCAGTAAGTGCAACAGTAAGTACAGTAAATTGCAGTAAAGTGCAGTGAGTACAGTAAGTACAGTGAAGTGCTGTAAGTGCAGTGAGTACAGTACGAGTAAGTTGCAGTAAGTGCAGTAAGTACAGTAAGCAGTGCAGTAAGCACAGTAAGTACAGTAAGTACAGTAGTGTGCAGCAGTAAAGTACAGCACAGTAAGTGCAGTAGTAAGTGCAGTAAGTACAGTAAGTACAGTAAGTAAGTACAGTAAGTGCAGTAAGTACAGTACAGTACAGTAAGTGCAGCAGTAAGTACTGTAAGTACAGTAAAGTACAGCAGTAAGTGCAGCAGTAAGTGCAGTAAATTGCAGTAAGTACAGCAGCAAGTGAAGTGCAGCGGTAAGTACAGTAAGTACAGTAAGTACAGCAGTAAGTACTGTAAGTACAGTAAGTACAGTAATAAGTACTGTAAGTACAGTAAGTACAGCAGTAAGTACAACAGTAAGTACAGCAGTAAGTACAGTAAGTACAGTAAGTACAGCAGTAAGTACAACAGTAAGTACTGTAAGTACAGTAAGTACAGTAAGTACAGCAGTAAGTACAGTAAGTACAGTAATAAGTACTGTAAGTACAGTAAGTACAGCAGTAATAAGTACTGTAAGTACAGTAAGTACAGCAGTAAGTACAGTAAAGTACAGTAATAAAGTGCTGTAAGTTGCAGTAAGTACAGCAGTAAGTACAGTAAGTACAGCAGTAAGTACAGTAAGTACAGTAATAAGTACTGTAAGTACAGTAAGTACAGCAGTAAGTACAGTAAGTACAGCAGTAAGTACAGTAAGTACAGTAAGTACAGCAGTAAGTACTGTAAGTACAGTAAGTACAGTAATAAGTACTGTAAGTACAGTAAGTACAGTAATAAGTACTGTAAGTACAGTAAGTACAGCAGTAAGTACAGTAAGTACAGTAATAAGTACTGTAAGTACAGTAAGTAGTGGCGTTTCTCCAGTTCAAACGCCACACGCCGACCTGATTGGACGGACAGTCGTCACGCTCCAGTGAGAGCCAATCAGAGCCAAGCTGATGATTGTTAGACTTCCTGTTTGAGGTGCTTGAACTTTACATTACGTCTACATTTTCAGAGGGAAATGTTGTACTTTTAACTCAGCTTTAGTTACTTACAAAACACGAAATATAATCAACAAATAAAGATGATGTATTACTACAGATTAAGATAAAACTTTATTGATCCTGACATTCGCGAGCTGCCCAGCAGAATATAAAGTCATTAAAATGAGCTCCACCTTCAGCAGCTGCAACATTAATGTAATATATATTATTCTGCATGGTGAGTACTTTTACTTTTGGTACTTTAAGTCCATTTTGACGCTGATACTTTTGTACTTTTTTCTTAAAGTTTTGAGAGTATTTCTACACGGCGGTATCGCTGCTTTTATTGACCAACAGCTGAAGATTTTCAGGATTTTTAAAATGAGGCCTGACTTCTCTGAGACTCTGAGGAGCGTCAGCGTGCAGAGCTGTGAGTCGGAGGATCTGAGAGCCCGCAGGACAAGTCGGAAGTGGAAAATCCCGATTTAGTGTTTCTCAGTTTGCTCTGTTTCCTCCGAACGCTTTGTCAGATTTTGAGCTCTGGAGAACGAGAGAGAACAACACGGAGGTCGCGTCGTCCATCATATTTCTGGAAATGTTAATGACACAAAGAGGATTTTACATTCTGCTATTACAAACATATCACACATGCTGTGTTTTTTAGATTTTTGCCCGACTTGATCCTGACTCGCTCTGACGTCATGCAAACGCTAAAATTTCAAGGCATGCTGGGAAACGCCCGGCTCTCCCCTAAGAGCTGATTGGTTGGTAGTTCTTCTATCTTCTGTTTAAACGTTGTGATTGGCTGATGGCAACTTTTATCAGCCAGAGAAGCTGAATACTTTCAGAAGTCGACAAATATTACAGATGGTATTATTTATTTATCTTATTCTTGTAAGTATCATGGAGCAACATTAAACTTCTGGTAACAGGTAACATCTGTACAGACAGATGTGAAGCCCCGCAGTTAATCTGGAACAAACCTAATAATAAGTTGGGGGGGGGGACATAATGTTTAGCCCCTTTTATCCCAGTAGTTTTGGTACAGTCCCTTAGATCAATGCCAAAGCTGCTGGAGCTCGCTGAGGAGTCTCCTGATGTTACAGAGAAAGTATTAATCAAGGCTACTTTGACCTTCATGCAGAGTCGAAACTCTACAAATTGAATTCGATATAATCCTCCCCCGTCCTGCAGTAATGGACCGTTCCACGGGCTCTGGTCCTCTGGTTTGGGATGAACCATGTGAGAGCTGCAGGGAGGTGCCGCTCCAAACCACCTGCTGAGGTGGGACGGGTCTGAGGTTTTTAGGTCTTAAAGCTGCAGCGCACAGAGACTCACACTTTAATGATGCCCTGTTAGCCAGCTGGGACCAGACGGGCTCAAACAGCAACAACAGAGGACACCCAGCTGATTTACACTCAGTTTTGGGGGCAGTTCTCCTGATGGGGGCGCTATGGTAACCATCTAAAATTCACAGCTTTGAAAATACATATAAAACATTTGCTTCATGTCCCACAGCTTTAAAGCTGAATCAGTGTTTAATGTATCTTTAATGTGATTGTGATACTCAACTCTTATGCAGAGATTTAAAAAATAATATATATGTTAATAATAATTTGTAAAATATTTTTTATGTTTTAAATAGCAAAATGAATCATTTAAATACTAATAAGGTTTTATAAATAAAAATCAAAAAACAAATAAAGAATACCAGAAAAATATATAAATGTAAAGAAGAAAAATTTATTTTTGAACATATTTTAAATAATTTTATTTATTTTTTTAAAATATTGTTAAATGTCAATGATAAATAAAAAAAATACAAATAAATAATACAAATTCCCATACTCATACTTACAAATAAATACCTGATAAATAAATATTTGAAAGAAAAATACATTATTTAAAAAAAAAATAAGAACATGCTTTTTTTTTTAAAATATTGATTTGATTTGTAGGATAAATAGCAAAACTAAGCCTCTGCTCACCTGTACAGCAGCACCGTGGCGGGGCATCAGCAACATGCCGTCTTTAGCATTCCTGTGGACTTCCTCTCTGAGTTTTGGGCCCTGCAGGCAGCAGCTGACATGACTGAACAGAGATCAGGTCCTCCTGCGCCCGTTCAGGCTCCGTCATGTTCGACTGACGGCAGACTGGAAACTGTAACTGCAAACAGCAAACAGCTCAAGGGTGCAAGAGTGCAATCCTCCGCCTTCACCGCTCACACCATCAACGCTCTGCATCCGATTTTATTAACTCGTATTATTTGATATAAAGCTTTTTCTTAAATCTGCAGGGCTTTAGTCAAACTTCTACAGCGGTAGATCCTTTACTTCAAGTTAAAATAAAAAACGCCACGATGTGAAAATGCTTCTTTATTCAAAATCCCACTTAAAGCTTCACAACTGTTGAAGTTTTACAACAGTAATCAGATGCCCATACGAACAGCAGAACACAGAAAGCATGTCAGGAGATCCGTTAATGTCCAGTACGAACGAGAGGAATGAATAAAGCAAGAAAAAACCTGTTTCATTGTTCATGTGGGAACTTGATTACTGTTTTAAGACAGACTTGATAAATTGTGATCCTGTCCTTTAAAGCTCCAGTGTGTAACATTCAGGAGCATCTATTGATCTAATATATAATATTTACAAGTATGTTTTCATTAGTGTTTAATCACCTGAAAATAAGAATCGTTGTGTTTCCGTTACCTTTAGAATCAGCCGTTTATATCTACGGAGGGAGCGGGTCCTCTTCCACGGAGGCCGCCATGTTGCGCCGCCATGTTTCTACAGTAGCCCAGAACGGACAAACTAATCACCGGCTCTGGATTGGGCCTTTCGCGAGTTTCACCGTAGTTTCTCCTCCACGCTTGGAAGGGGAGGGCGAGGCGAGCGGTGTTCAAATGGCTGCAAACTGCGGTTTCGCCACTAGATGCCACTAAATCCTCCACGCTGGACCTTTAAGTAAAAGTACAGTAATATCAGCTTAAAATATCAAAAGTAAAAGTGCTCATTCTGCAAAATGGCAACATGTATCATATAAATTATTGCATTAATGTATAAGCATATTTTTAATATTGTCAAGTTGGAGCTAAATTTGAGAAACGTTATATGCTGTTTGTAGTTTGATCTATAACAATGCTTTGTACTTTATAAACTTATGATGCATTTTTCATGTAAAATCTTAATCTGCAAGTAGAAGTAGAAAGTAACATAAAATGGAAATACCCAAGTGAAGTACAAGTGCCTCAGGTTTGTACTTAAGTACAGTACTTGAGTAAAAGTAGTTAGTTACTTTCCACCCATCGATGGTGCCATCTACTACTACTAATGCTGGGTTGCATCCGACCCATACTACTACTACTGGTGGAAGAAGTACTTCAAGTACTTCACTTTACTTCAAGCAGCACACGGAGCCACAGTGTAAAAATACTCTATCATCACGTATCAAGTAAAATCCATTCAAAACCTGCATTCAAAAAAGTGCATAAATATTCTCAGCTAGCTCTACTTAAAGTATTAACAGTAAAAATGCTCGTTGTAAGCAGCGTTCTCAACCTTTTTTGGCTTCTGACCCTTTAAAGTAAATCGTCCCGTTGTCTCAAGTTATGGCCTTAGTGTGGACACGAATATGAGTTTCACCAAACTCGGGGCAGACTGCTTCCTTTGAAGGATTTTAAAACTCAGAAAAAGTAAACACAAGTTTGTGAAACATAAATACAGATTTTCTTTTCTTATACCTTCATCTTGTGACCCCTCAGATTAATCTTGGGACCCTTTTGGGGGACTCGACCCCCACGTTGAGAACCACTGTTGCAGCTGGTCGAGGTGGAGCTAATTTTAACTGCTTCACACACTGTAACAATGCATCATGTTTTATAAACTGATCGTATGATTTGGATGTGCAAAGTAACTGAATATGGCAGTAAATGTACTGCAGTAAAAAGTACGATATCTGAGAAACATAAAGTAGCATAAAATGGAAATACTAACGTAGCTAAAATAGTACAGCAGTGAACTATTTTAAATTACTTTCCAGTGATGCACAAGACATTTACAATATTAGATTCTGCAGGTTTGACTGATTCACTAAACATCTTCAACATGATATTTAAGGGAAGTTTTGGAAGTTTATCGTTAAGCTGTATTCTTGCTGTTTGTTTTCTTTGTGCCGCTGCTGTCTTTTCATTGCTCGGTGTGTAAACTCTGACATAAACTCAAAAAGACTTTCACCACCAGGTTTATTAGACGGTTGTTAACTGTTGTTGTCCCGAGAGGTCCAACAGTGTGCTCAGATCCTTTACTGAAGTAAAAGTACCTATACAACAGCGTAAAAATACTATTACAAGTAAGAAAAATCCTGCATTCAAAATCCTACTTCAGCAAGAGTTCAGAAGTATTATCAGCTAAATGTGGTTAAAGTATCAAAAGTAAAAGTGCTCTTCATGCAAAATGTTAAGGATGTTGTATTTATAGGATATTTATACTGAAGCATTCATGTGTAAGCTTTGATCCATAACAGTGCAACATATTTTCTAAGTTCATCATGTGTTTTTCATGTAAAATCTTTATCTGAAAAGTAACTAGTAACTCTATTAGTGCTAGTGAAATGAATGAATGTAGTGGAGTAAAAAGCACAATATAGAAATGGTAATATTCAAGTAACTACTTTATATACAGTTAGCTAGTTTAAACTACTTTATATACAGTTAGCTAGTTTTAACTGCTTTATATACAGTTAGCTAGTTTAAACTACTTTATATACAGTTAGCTAGTTTTAACTGCTTTATACACAGCTAGCTAGTTTTAACTGCTTTATACACAGTTAGCTAGTTTTAACTGCTTTATACACAGCTAGCTAGTTTTAACTGCTTTATATACAGTTAGCTAGTTTAAACTACTTTATATACAGTTAGCTAGTTTTAACTGCTTTATACACAGCTAGCTAGTTTTAACTGCTTTATACACAGTTAGCTAGTTTTAACTGCTTTATATTAAGTTAGCTAGTTTTAACTGTTTTATATACAGTTAGCTAGTTTTAACTGTTTTATATACAGTTAGCTAGTTTTAACTGCTTTATATTAAGTTAGCTAGTTTTAACTGTTTTATATACAGTTAGCTAGTTTTAACTACTTTATACACAGTTAGCTAGTTTTAACTGTTTTATATACAGTTAGCTAGTTTTAACTACTTTATACACAGTTAGCTAGTTTTAACTGTTTTATATAGTTAGCTAGATTTAATTGCTTTATATAAAGTTAGCTAGTTTTAACTGCTTTATATTAAGTTAGCTAGTTTTAACTGTTTTATATACAGTTAGCTAGTTTTAACTACTTTATACACAGTTAGCTAGTTTTAACTGTTTTATATAGTTAGCTAGATTTAATTGCTTTATATAAAGTTAGCTAGTTTTAACTGCTTTATATAGTTAGCTAGTTTTAACTACTTTATACACAGTTAGCTAGTTTTAACTGTTTTATATAGTTAGCTAGATTTAATTGCTTTATATAAAGTTAGCTAGTTTTAACTGCTTTATATTAAGTTAGCTAGTTTTAACTGTTTTATATACAGTTAGCTAGTTTTAACTACTTTATACACAGTTAGCTAGTTTTAACTGTTTTATATAGTTAGCTAGATTTAATTGCTTTATATAAAGTTAGCTAGTTTTAACTGCTTTATACACAGTTAGCTAGTTTTAACTGCTTTATATTAAGTTAGCTAGTTTTAACTGCTTTATATACAGTCAGCTAGTTTTAACTACTTTATACACAGTTAGCTAGTTTTAACTGCTTTATATAGTTAGCTAGTTTAAACTGCTTTATGTACAGTCAACTAGTTTTAACTGCTTTATATACAGTTAGCTAGTTTTAACTACTTTATACACAGTCAGCTAGTTTTAACTACTTTATACACAGTTAGCTAGTTTTAACTTTTATACACAGTTAGCTAGTTTTAACTGCTTTATATACAGTTAGCTAGTTTTAACTACTTTATACACAGTTAGCTAGTTTTAACTACTTTATACACAGTTAGCTAGTTTTAACTGTTTTATACACAGTTAGCTAGTTTTAACTGCTTTATATACAGTTACAGTATTTAAGTAATGTCTTCTTGTTATCCCTCATCGGTTTAACCAAATAATAATATTTCCCATGTTTTATTTGAACAGTCCTGAAGAAGTAAAGTTAGATTTTCTAGTTTATTGTATTGAGATGAGGACAGGTGTACTAAGCTCTTTGGTCATTGCTTTAAACTATTTTTAACATTCACTCATTATTCTGTGGCTGTTTAAGCACTCAGGTGCTTTAGTGTTTGGCTAAGGTTTATATTTTAAAACTTACGGGTAAAATAAAGATTATTTAAAAAAAAAAAAAAAGCAAAAGTAGATGAAAGTTTAAAAAAGTTTTTTCTGTTTTCCTCCCTTATTAATCATCTCACAACCCATCAGACTTACCATGCGACGCCTTGTGTGGATCCAAACCCCCAACTCACACATTTAATGTAGAACAATGCAAAATGTTTTAAATACTGCTCTCATAATGCTTTATACAAAAAACCCCTTCAAACTAAGAACTTACTACAGCTGTCACATAAATGTAGACGAGTATAAAGTACGATATTTCCCTCTGAAATGTTTATACTGATTAATCGAGATGTTTGTGACCTTTTCAGCTCGTGACCCCTAAAAACAAAGCTATGTCTACTTGTGACCCCCCCTGAAGTAGTATAAAATGGATATACTCGAGTACAAGTACTGTACTTAGGTACAGCACTTGAATAAATGTATTCAAGTTCTTTCCAAGCTAAGCTGCAGCCCAGTGACTTTTGACCCCTTTTTTAAAAAAAAAAAACCCCCGCGAGTTTACTTCTACCTGAAATCCTTCGCCATTCTGCCGCCGAGCAGAGAGGAAAAAACAAGCAGAGATACAAAGTACAACTCACAAAATAAAAGTCCGGTTTATTGTCAAACAACAAACTTCGCACATACATCAAAACAGGCCGTCATAAAACAAAAAGTCGCAGACAAAAAACAAAATAAAAAGGAAAAAGAAAAGAGGCTCTTTTCTTTGGCCTTACCCTCCCATACAAACAAACTAGTTATGGTACAGCTAAAGTACATACATTAAATTTACTGGAATGCTCTGAGTTCAACGGCTTAAGAGGTTGTCTTTCATGTTTTTTTAACTGTTTTTACATGTTTTTTTCCCTAGTATCTGTTGAGATATCGTAACATGGTCAACCAAGTAAAATCTTTCGTTAAAGAAGCACCGATTTGGTCTGACGAGATCGCTGCCGAGAGAGAGAAACTGACCCCCCCCCCTAACAATATGTACAAAAATATAAAATGTAAATAAAAATACAAACAAATTCTCCTTTCGTGTTGTTGTTGTTGTTGAAGAGAAGCCGGATTTCTGCGTCGATGTGGTGGCGGGTTCCTCTAGAAAATTTGTTTTGCAGTTTTGAGGGGGGAATCGAGCGAGTGTGGACGTGGTAGATGTTTGTTGAACTCTACTTGCTAATGACCATGTTGGATTATTTTTTTTATTTTTTATTATTATTTTTTCTATCCCCTTTAAATCAGTCCTCCAGCCCCTCCACCTGCGACATATAAAAACAGTCAGAGGCGAAGAATCAGGAAGTGGTTCAGCAGGATCGGGGAAAACGCATCAATCGTCGTCGTCGGTTTTCTGCTTCTTGGTTTCGACGTCGTCCTGAAGAAGAGGAGGAGAAGAAGAAGAAGGTGGGTTAGTTAAACGGCGAGGCCGTGACCTGACCGGCCGCTCAGATTCTTTGGTAAGGGGTCAGATTTCGCCGCTTCACCTCATCGTCTTCGTCGTCATCCTCAGCTGCCCGTTTTGTGCCGCCCTCGGTCTCGTCGTCGTCGTCCTCCTCGTCTTCCTCGTCGCCTGCAGGACGAAGGTTGAGAAGAATGAGATTTTTTTGTTGCAAGTTTTGGGAAACGATGGCATTAAAAAAAAAAAAAAAAAAAAAAAAATCTTCTAGGCACCTTCTCCGTCATCTTCCTCGTCCTCCTCATCCACCTCCTCGTCATCTTCGTCGTCCACCTCGGGCTCGCCGTTCTCCTCGTTCTCCTGCAAACACACAAGCAAAAAGTTTAAAGTTCACTTCAGCTCAAGTCCAGGAGGAGCGGGGTCACGGCGGCGGCGAAGGTTACCTTTCCGTTGGTGGCAGCGTCTTTGCCGTTCTCCTTCTCCTCCACCAGCTTCTTCTCCTTCAGGTCCTGGTGGAAGCAAACACAAAACGCTGAATAAGAAATGTAAAAATTTGTGAGTGCGAGGTGCAGCCGGCGGGTGAAGCTCTGCTACCTGCCCCTCTACCTGATGGCCTAGTTATTCCAGTCCCAGTCAGAGTGAAGCCTTCCTATTTAAACACCATATTGGTCTCTGCAGATCCGCCCCCCCCCCAGTCCTCCTCCTCCCGCCCCATCCCCTCTAATGTGTTGTAATCTGATACTTTGATGTGGCCCCAGGGGCACTCTGGGTATTGTAGTCTTCCACGGGCTGCCATCGCCGCCATATGTCACGAGACACGCCCGGGAGAGGCACTGCAATACCCAGGATGCATCGCTTCGTTTAAAATAACACAGGGCGCTGAGGAGGAGGAGGAGGGAGGGAGGGGAGGTGGTGATGGAGGAGGAGGAGGAGGCGGCGGCGAGCGCGATGCACGCTGCTGGCCGCTTGTTGTAACGGAGGCTGGAAAGGACAATAGAAGACGACACATGGCAGGCAGCGAGAAAAGCGAAAATAAAGCGGCCCGCGAGCTCACCGTCTAAAAAACACCGTCGGGGTTTTTTAGCTCCCCACTCAGACCGGAAAACCGCCCGCCGAGCCTATTAATAGCGCTCGGTTTCCTCGTTTTGTCGACATCGTCGGTTCACAGCCTTATTATCCCCGCTGCACGCACACACACACACACACACACACACTGCTGCTGATTGCTTTACATAATCTTATCGGTTAAAATCCATTAAGCTGTGAAGGAGCCTCGGCGGCAGGAGCCGCTTCAGCCCGGAGGCTCCGCTCGCTCACCGACTGTGCGTAAAAACGCACTTGTGCGTAAAAATGCTCCACAACTATAAATAGTGAGTGAACGGGCATCTCCCCCCCCACCCGGATTATCAGCGTTAATACCAGGCCCCAACCCCCCCCTCCACCTTCACCATATGTTCATTTGTTATAATCAGTCATAATTATTCAGCTCCGCGGCTCGCTGCTGCTCTTATTATCTAAAGGCTGGATCCTGTTCCACCGACTGCTGCTGCTGCTGCGGAGACCCGACCCCCACCCTCCCCTCCACCCGCGGGAGGCTATTAAAGTTTTACCCAATCTGATCCAAAGTCCAACAGGACGGAAATTAACATTTAAAAAGGCACAAAGATGTTCGGATAGAAGGAGAAAGCCCAAACGGTGACGGATCACCGTCACATCACACCTCCACACACACACACACACATATACGTACGCACGCACGCGCGCACGGAGAGCAGAAGTGGGCTGCATTACAGTAAAAAAAAAAAAAAAATCAAAGAAAAACTTTTCCCCTGAGACATAAACGCGCCCCTGCAAACACGCTCCAAAAAAAAAACCCCGCTGAAGAGAAAGCGGAAGCCGCGGCCGGCCGTGTGTGCGCGCGTCGGAGCCTCTCCGGTAAACGGAGGCTGAATAAACAGTCCGTTCAAGCAGCAGCAGCAGCAGCCGACCTTCCGGAGTCGGTAAACAAACCGGGGTCGGGCGGTGCAAGCAGGCCCGCCGGTGCCTTTAAAAAACAACCCGGAGCGCGATTTAATAACATTTCTGGGGGGAAAGGCTGGAAGTGGAGAGCCCCGGAAAGTTGACAGCGGAGTGAATGCGCACCTCCTGCCCTCCATTCAAACGGAGCAACTTCACACTACAAACCCGCAGCCGAAGCCTCAGACCCCCCTCCACCTCCAGCTCCAGCTCCATTAACAAAAACAACCCGGCTCTCTGGAGCTGGAAGCCGGGATCCGACTTCAGTTCGCATCGAGCGGCCGCCTGCAAGAGACGTGGAACAAATGCGCGTCGATTCAGCGACAAGAGCAGCGGGCGGAGAGCCCAGAGAGCCGCGGAGGGAGAGAGTGCGGTGGTCACCAGACCTCCGGTCCGGACCTGGTGTGTGCGCGGTGGTCACCAGTCCTCCGGTCCGGACCTGGTGCGCGTGTGTTTTCGGCGAGGAGAACCGAGCCGCTCGCATAAACAAAGACCCCGCGCAGACTGTTGCTCTCCGGACAATGAGCCGCGGCTGTAAACGCAGCGTATTTCCATGATGCGGTGCCGAGACCCCCCGCTTTATTTCTGTGATGTTTTCCACCGGAGTTTGGAGAAACAGAATTTAAACACCGGCGTCCCCCTCCTCCACCTCCACCACCTCCACCTCCACCTCCACCCGGACAGGCTCCGACTTCACCGAGTCCGAATGAGCGCGAAGCGACGACGAAAGGTTTGTTTTTAAAAAAAAAAAAAAAATTAAAAAATTAAAATAAAAAATAATCTGGGTTAACAGCCTGGGGACGCGTTTATTCTGCTGAGAAGCTGCTCCGGTGAAGGTGCGAGGCGGGCTTACCTTAGCAGAGATATCCGAGCCGGAGTCAACTTGTGTGTCTGCCATTGTTTTAGTTCAATAAAATAAAGGACGGCTGAAATGAAAGGTTGAATAAAGTAAATCCCTCTCCTGGTTAGCGGATCAATCAGTGTTATATTGTGCCAGTGGCCAACGCTGCTGACGGCCGAGCCTTTAATATAGGCTTGTGGGCGGAGTTTAGAGGAGGTCGGCGGCCGCTGATTGGCCGAGGGCTCCACAGAGGTGTTCTCCTCGCGCGTTGGAGTGGAACAATGGATAGAATTTCTAAACCCGGAGGCCACGCCCCCCTCCTCTCCTGCCCGCCGTTGCAACTGTCTTCTTCTTCTTCTTCTTCTTCTTCTTTCTACCAAAAAAAACAACAACAAAACAATAAGCAGAGCCGATGAAACCCGACAAAACCGAGCCAGGCTTCGGCCAGAGAGCCTTTTCGACACGGTGGAGCACGAGAAAAAACGAGCTTTACACCGAATTACGCACTAAATATGTCGAGTGGAAAGCGCTCCGGTTGACGTAGTGTCACAATTTGATTGATTGATGTTCATCTTGTCGAGTGAAGCGGCGACTTACGGACCGCTTCTCCCGCCCACCGGTGCGACGAGGGAATAGGGGCAAAGTCTTCGGGGAAGGGAAGGGGAAGAGACAAAAATGTCGAGGACATAGTGTTAGTGGATTAAAGCTTTTTATAACGTTACTGCCAGCTCTTCGCCCGCCTTATGAACGCTATTAATCAGATAACAGGATTAAACAATGTTAATGTGCAACACCGCCGCCATGTTTCATCGCAGCTCCCGGTCGTCGCCTGCCTGCTCGCCCCGCCCCTCTCCTCTCCTCTCCCCGACGCCCATGTTTGAAACTCCCTCACTCATCTCTGTATGTGCGCACTTGACCGCTCTTGAGTTTTATTTATTTATTTTTTTACATAACGTCCCATAAATTCGTGGCTCAAGGTCGATGCGCGAATAAAACACGCGCGCGCGCGCGCGCACACACACACAATCTTCGTCGAGCAACGGTTTTGGTGAAGAAGTGTGTGTGTGTGTGTGTGGTAACAGTGCTGGTGGTGGCCTCGTTTCCTCCGTCTCCATTGTTAGGACCCGGGAGAAAAGCCCCGTCGTCGTCGTGGAGGAGGAGGAGGAGGAGGAGGAGGAGGAGAGGAGGAGGAGAAGAAGAAAAAAAAAAAAAAAAAAAAAAAAGCAGTGCGACACAACAGACATGCGATGAGACAAAGTGCGACAAATAATTATAATGTGCTCATGAACTGAAACACGTATTGTTCCTTACCGAGTTTTGTACTCATGGCTTTTACAAGCTGAACATGAGAAGGACAAAGCGGCAAACAAACAAACAAAAAAAAAAAAAGGCAGCCGCCATTGCTGGCTCGGGATGGGGGATGGGAGCAGAGTGTGGTCCGGTAACTGGCAGCCCACATTCACATTCTGCTCTGATGACGCGCTCGGCCGCCGAGGACGGCTCTGATTGGCCGGATGAGTGGAATAAACACAGCTTTTGCGCACGGCGGGCGCTGATTGGCTGCCGCGGACGTCCGTCAATTCAAACTGGGCTC
The DNA here is from genome assembly GCF_020085105.1 of Siniperca chuatsi. Lineage (NCBI taxonomy): Eukaryota > Metazoa > Chordata > Actinopteri > Centrarchiformes > Sinipercidae > Siniperca > Siniperca chuatsi. The sequence goes on from NC_058054.1 coordinate 1,977,070, forward strand.
CAGGTCGGCGCGCTGTAACCTGCGGGTTGCGGATCGTGGATCTGGACTTCGTGCTGCGAGTTTCACTTCAGTTTTTCACATGTTACCTTTCCCATTCGCTGCCTAGGAGGAGGTGGGGGAGGGGGAGGGGGCTAGCACCTTTTACCGCCATGATCTCTGAGAGCCACATTCATTATGTGTAACTGCTTGGAAAAGCCGAGCTCTTCATGTTTCATTAAAGCTGGATTATAAAATATTTAACCAAGGTATCAGAGAGGGCAGAGCCAGGAGTAAGTGATCCTCCACCAGAACCGAGCTCTGCTTCCCACCTGCGTCCCTGCGTGCATTCACGCTGAAATCAAGTTTTTATTTAAATTACTGGCACGCGGATTAAAATGGCGCGACCTGTAGGTGTGTAACGCAAACACAAGAGGCGTGAAACAGCTCCTCGCAGCTGCAAACGGTGACAGACTTGTGAATGGCGGCGCAATGTTTTACTGCTTTTTCTTTGTTTGTTTTGTTGTGGTTTTGAATATAAATTGGAATTGGGGCTCCAAAGAAGGCCGCTTGAGCGGATTTGAAGAAAATCCATAACAATATCAACTGTCGCCAACTAAACAGCAAACAAAAGTGACGTAGGCCAATCCCGCCTTTTCGTTTTTAACGTCTTGTATATGTCCGCCACGTTCTGGTTTGCGACGTGCGGTGGAAACACAAGAAGAACCTTGTTCCTGTACCGGAGCCTCGCGAAGGTTTTTAAAAGTTCCCGCTGTGGAAAAGAGCAAAAAAAATGGCCCGAGTCTGGCCCGGGATGGTGGTCGGCGTGCTAGAATCGGTCCGCTTCTGGGTACAAACCCAAATCCATCAGCCGGGAAGGCTGGATTACCAGCCGGGCAGAGCGGTCAGCCGCCCTGGGGCCCCAAACCCAGAGGGGGGGCCCCCCTAAGGTTCACTGTGTGTCAATTGGTTGTACATAATTTGATTAACTGCAGGCTTGTTTAGGATTTCGCACCATTGAAGTATAATATGAACTAAGACAGATCCTGGATCACCACTTAATCTCGTGGCCCCGTCCCGTAGAGGGGCCCCGTGTTGAAACCGTAGGTATTTAAGTTATAATTGGGGCCAAACAGCTACATCTTTGCTCCGGCCTCAGCAGTGATCGGCGCTGTTACTCAGCGTATGCTTTGCAGGACAAAACGGAAATGAAATACACGAAGGAAGTAGCTTTTGGCAGGACTGCAGGTAGATTTACAGACGGGACCCCGACATTAAATCATGTGCAGATCGTCCTCACACGGGAGCGCCAGCAGTAACAACCCGCTAAAATGCAAAATATCAAACATCTGAGAGGCCATGCGCCATAAGGCCTGACGGTGAGACAGCGGCGATACGGTTTTTAAATATTTTGGTGTTTGAAAAGCACTGGAAGTAAAAACAAGGCACTTTTACAAATAACCTATTTTATATCTTGTCTTAATGCTTTTTCACGTCTCACGTAAAGCTCTTTGAATGGCCGGTTGTTGCCTCACTTTAAATCAGAGATTGCTCAAACGATTTAATCCAAGAATAAATTATTGCAGACGAGAGGTGAGCCGTCGCTGCGACACCTGAACGTTAGCAGCAGAGCCGAGCTTCTGTTAGCTGCTTCAAAACTCAGATGCTTCTGAATATTAAAGCACCTCAGCTCAGCGTGAAGTTCACCAGTGACGAGTGTTTACAGTGGAGTTTAAATACGTGGCGCCTCAGAGCTGACACTAATCCAGGTTTAGAGTTAATCCAGGCTGCTGCAGCTCACCCTGGAGGGGGGGTCCGCTGGGTCTACGTGACTAGACGTTGCTCAAACAAGAAAAGGCACGCTTTGAATCGGTTTTGTTTCAGGTTTTCCTGCTCCGTCGCCATCAGAGCTGGGAGTTCGCTGGGAAGGGAAACCAGCGAGAGACAGAACGGGTGCGTACGACAGAGAGAAGCAGCAGATGAGGTCTGTCTGGGGTCCGACGAGCCGGCGTGCTCGAACCTGCCGCGGCGAGGCGGCGAGGCGGCGAGGCGGACGCTTCCAGCAGCCACAATAACCAACACGAGTCCGCGGCTTCCATTTACAGCTGAACGCAGAGACGGGGTTTCAGACGACGAGGGGCGTCCCTTCACCTGTCCTGGTTGGCTTCACCTGTTCAGCTCAGCGAGTGCAACGTTACGTTACAGCGACTTCAGGTGGTCTAATACATCCGACAGCTCCGACGATACAAACAATAAGCAAAGAACAATACCTCCAAGATCAGCGTGATATCTTAAAGCGGAGAACTGCTACACCACACCGCGAAACATCTGACCTCCAAGATACACAAGAATTAAAAACAACAGCAGAAAACATTTATCATTTTAAAAAAACTGATCAGAATCAGAAATCCTTCATTGATCCCAGAGGGGAAACTCTTTCGAGAAGCGTTAGCGCACACAAAGAAGCACTACAAATACAAATATAATACAGGTCAGATAAATTAAGTACAAAGTGCATATAAGTATAAAATAAAGTAAGTGTGAAGTACAAAGTGGGTTTATCAGTTGATGATGATAATACGGTATAAAGTAATAGTGCATGAACTGTTAAGTGTAGCTTATTAAAGTTATAATGAGACGGAGGATATTGCATAGCTGTAATAAAAGTATGAATAATTATCAATAAATAGGGAATTTTAAACTGAAAACAGAGAATATTGCACAGTTATTCAAGTATTGCAGAGATGTTGATGATCAATGTCCAGTTTAGTGACTTCGGGTCATACAGACTGACACTTAGAGGGAGGAGTTAAAGAGTCTGATGGCCACAGGCAGGAGTGACTTCCTGTGGCGCTCTGTGGTGCATTGTGGGGGGACGAGTCTTCAGCTGAAGGCGCTCCTTTGTTTGACCAGCACGCCATGGAGCGGGTGGGAGACGCCGTCCAAGATGGCGTGTAGTTTGGCCAGCGTCCTCCTCTCTGACACCACCGCCAGAGAGTCCAGCTCCACCCCCACAATGTCACTGGCCTTACGGATCAGTTTGTTGAGTCTGTTGGCGTCCGCTACCCTCAGTCTGCTGCCCTCAGCCCGCTGCCCTCAGCCCGCTACCCTCAGCCCGCTGCCCTCAGCCCGCTGCCCTCAGCCCGCTACCCTCAGCCTGCTGCCCTCAGCCCGCTGCCCTCAGCCCGCTACCCTCAGCCCGCTGCCCTCAGCCTGCTGCCCTCAGCCCGCTACCCTCAGCCTGCTGCCCTCAGCCTGCTGCCCTCAGCCTGCTACCCTCAGCCCGCTACCCTCAGCCCGCTGCCCTCAGCCCGCTGCCCTCAGCCTGCTACCCTCAGCCCGCTACCCTCAGCCCGCTGCCCTCAGCCTGCTGCCCTCAGCCCGCTGCCCTCAGCCTGCTGCCCTCAGCCTGCTACCCTCAGCCTGCTGCCCTCAGCCTGCTGCCCTCAGCCTGCTACCCTCAGCCCGCTACCCTCAGCCCGCTACCCTCAGCCTGCTACCCTCAGCCTGCTGCCCTCAACCTGCTGCCCCAGCATGCAACAGCATACAGGATAGCACCGGCCACCAGAGACTCATAAAACATCTGTGAGTTGTTTGCATCCCAAAGCAAAATCCAAAAATGTCAGTTTGCTGATTTTCTTTCACTGTTGTAGCTCATCATTCAAATAAAAACATTTGTTAGTCTTAGTATATTTAAAAGACGAATGTCCCAAAAAAAAAAAAGGGTCCATTTTACGTACAAATCTTTTCTTTGTTGTTGTTGTTTATTTATTCTTTTGTGTTTGTGGGGAGTGGAGGGACTTCCTGTTTTCTGCTGATCACATGACGAGTCCTTTAAAAAGAGCTCGGCGCCGTCACACGCGCTCTGATGAAGACTTCAGCAGATCTGTCAGCGTACTGATGATGACTGCTGCTGCTGCTTCTGCTGTTTTTGGGACTGAGCTACTGTGGGTCCCTTGGCCTGAAGGCAGACGCCGTGACACAGTACTGGTAATGACTTTTATTACGCCCGCTGCACACACACACACACACTCTTCACACAGCCTCTGGTTTGCCCGCCTAGTGGCGTCGTTCGAGCTGTGTCCGAACCGTGCGACGACCCCGCCGCTCCGCAGCACCTGCTGCTTATAAAGGCGAGAGCATAATTAGTCCAAAAGACACAGCTGTGACCCTCAGCTCTGGCTGGCACTGCTCACCTGAGACACTCCCCCACCCCTCCCTCCCTCCCTCCCTGCAGCTGACGCTACGCCACGCCCACCTCCACACGGGGAAACACAGACACGCTCCACTGTTAGCTCAGACAGCACAGCGGCAGGCGGTGTGTTGTGAATTCATCTGAACAACATGTTTTCACGGGCAGCAGGTGTAAGAACACTGACCAGCCTTTCTGATGAGATGGTAATAATATATCTTTAATATAAGTTCACAGGGGGATCAGTGGTTTCATCAAATTAGCATTTTGTGCCCACGAATGACAAAGCATTAACTTAAAATAGTAAATGATCAGCTTTACTTCATGAGTCCCTCCACATTTTCACTGTGGACCACTTGGACTGAGATATGCTTTAGGGTTTTTGGCTGACGAACACCACTTTGTGTCTGACATCGGTGAACCATATTTTACCTTTTATACAAAAGGTCTGGCTGCTCTTCACGCAAGTGCGGAGAACCTGAGCTACGAGGACGCAAACTGAGTAACGTGAGCGACGCCGATAGTGCTACCGCACACGCACCGAGTGTCTGGATTAGTAATCCCAGAGAGTGGCCTGCCATTCGTTATTTCATTCCGAAGGATTCATCTGTATTTCTCTTTGCGGATCTGTGCGACAGATAAGAGCAGCAGGTCAGAGTGCCGTGTTCGCTTTAAAGGGAAGCACCAGGCCGAGTTTGGGTTTTACAGGCGATCAGAACACCTGATCCTGACGGGACGGACGGACGGACGGATAAAGTCAGACAGACCACGGACTTTTCCGTCTACGTGCCGGGTTCTGGTCGCAGTCGTCAAAGTAAAAGCCTACGTCACGTATTTGAGTCCCTCTTAAATGCTTCTGACATTTAAGAGGGACTCAAATACATGATATGGCCAAAAGTGTGTGGACACCCTAACAAAGAAAGGTTCGGAAGAGACAAGAATGGATGTGGACTCGCAGGTGGTTCTGTTTTACCTGCGTACGCAGACACGTCACATGGACCCTCACGGCCCCTCGGACGTGGGAAGGGTAATTTACATTACACTTGTGTGGACTGAAATCTGGATACCAGTAGACTTGATCAACAGACTGCACCAACTGTTTGTTGATGTTTTATAATTTTCGTGTTGCTTGTTTTTAATATTTGCACTCTCTAGAAAGTATTGACACTGAGTGGATTATCCTGGCGATATAAAGTAAACTAAATAACTTATTTAGCATTTATTTAGCAGTGCATTCAAACTCTAACTCAACCGTTAAGGGCCCAAACCAGGAAATACAGCTGCAGAAACAGACTTTTGGCTGCATGTATCAGGAGAAACCTCGCAGGTGGAGGAGGACACAGATGCGCTTAAAACATTCAGACAACAAGAGCAAAGTGTCCTCAAAACTGGAACAGCATCCCTCCTAAACAAAGAGCTAAAGGGCCAGATATAAGGGGCACTGAGTGGACACGGCTGCAGACAGTACAGGACTACACTGGGTGTCTGCATACACAGACACGTGTGTTGATCCTTGTAATCTACAGTCTGAGTCGGGCTTAAGAGCACGTGTTCGGTGCCGCAGTGTTTCGACATTAGACAGGCCTTTAGCATGGCTGTGACAGGAGACGTGCAGCGACTCTGCTGTGCTGCTTTCAGCGAAGAATTCATCCGTGTGGACCAGAACGGAGAAGAGTCAGACCGCCGGGTCCTCTGAGCCAGTCGACCGGAGGCAGAGGAGTGCAGGGTTTGACCACAGCTTGGAGGTAGGAAGTTCCCTTCACTGCCCTGTAGGCCAGGGGTTCCCAAACTCTTCAGACCGCGACCCCCAATATTAGACTGCTGACGACCCGCGGCAGCGCAATGAGGGTGTTGTACCTGATTTATAACAACGCACGTGAAACCATAGTTTGTGTGTTCCTTTCTGTATTTTCTGGCTTTCGAGGAGGGTCGGTCCGTTTGCGGGGCGTGGGTTTGGCGTGCTGCCCTTCCAGAGGTGGAGGGTAGTCCTGGCGGTCCCGCTCTCTCATCAGCAGGCATCTCTGCTCCCTTCTCTTTTTCTTTTGATGTCAATAACCGCCGTTTCATTTTTGATCAAGTTTAGATCTCAAAATAGACGATCGCTGTTTAGCAAAACGCTAAATGTGCATCCAGCTGGCGCGTGTCGTTGTCGCTGCTGCTGTAAACTGCGATTGACGCCGTCACTTAACTCGTCGTAATTAATCGGATCAAACAAAGTTTTATTTCCAGTTTATTTTAATTATCATAAATTTATACTCGCATCATTACAACCTTTTTTAACATATAAAAAAATAAATAAAAATAAAAAATAAATAAAGTTTCTGGAAATTATCCCGCGACTTAATTACAGTGCCTATAATTTAATCTCTCTCTGTGTATTTAACTTTAATCTGAGGGCTTTAATCTTATATTTCTGAATTTCTAACCCGATATTGTGCACCAAGATTACTAAGATCCTAAATGTAAAGGGGGGGCCGTGCTTTTACAGCTTTAGCTCCAACACTGCCTCCCCCTCACTGCCAGGCCAGCTGAGCCTGTACCACGTTTAAAAAACTTTTAAAAACCCTCTCGTATAGGCCGGCGTTTTTATGGGTTTCATTTGTCTTTTTCTTTCGTTTGGTTTGTTGCATTGCTTTAATCGCTGAGTGTCTGCTTCCGTTGTGTAAACTGTAGTTTTCGCTTGCTGTGTACTATTATGCATTGCTTTGCTTGCAGAAACTTGCGTTCAAAGGGACTTACAACGAGTGCATTCAAACTCTATTGTCTAAAATATGACATGCTTCAGCATTAAGGGCCCAAACCAGGAAAGACAGCTGCAGAAACAGGGGTGTCCACATACTTTTGGCTGTATAGTGTATCAGGAGAAATCTCGCAGGTGGAGGAGGAGACAGATTTACACTTTATCCTAATTCAAACAGTTGAACTGAGTCTATAAGTCAAACATTTCTCAGGGTCAGCAGTCACTTAATGCGTCTTTAATGTGTCAGAAAACATAACGAAAGCGATCTGAAACGCACGGTGTTTGTGTGTGTGCCGCCTGTGAAAGTGTGTGGCAACAGCCAGCGTTATCTGGCACAAGAGGAAGTGCAGAGGGCTCGTCTGACAGCGACTTCCTCTGGCGTCTCAGTGGAGCAACGTCACGTTGGATTTCATGTAAAACAAAAACTCAGGGGAGTACACTGAGCTGGAAACATCTGCTTCGTAGAAGAAAAATAAAAAAAAGGTACCAATAAATAATAATAATAATAATAATAATAATAATAATAATAATAAATATCCAATCAGAGAGCAGATTGCGTTGATGGCGGGCCGAAGGCGAGGCGAAGCTGATCTTTGTGGGACTGGTTGGATAAATTCAGAAATAAATGGAAGTAATTCACTTTTTAAATTTTGGATCAATTCAGCGTCTCCAAAGCAATGGCCGCTGAGGCTCATGGGTACTGTAGTATTTGGAGCCACTGTAAATGCAATGGGAGATTTGTAAGTGATTATTAATGTACAACATAGGTGTCAAACTCTGGCCCGAGGCCCAAATTTGGCCCGCAGTGTAATAACAAACGACTACTAGAGCTGGCCCGCCGGTATTATACAGCGCATTCACAGCTAATACTACAAATCCCACAATGCTCTGCTGTTGTTTTGGCAGGACCCAGAAACGCCCTCTCCTCTGTGACAGCAGTCATAGCGACCTCGTGCTACAGCTGTCGCCGCGCTACCACTTCCCAAAAATGGCGGAAAGAAAGGAAACAGGAGCTTTTCGGACAGGTGGGAGCAGAATACCTGTTTACCTGTGTAAAGACACACCTGTTCGTCTCGTACGTGCAGCCTATAACTACAACTAAGGAGCACAGCATCAGACGGCGCTATGAAACGGCGAGTTTCGGTGAAAAGTCTCGCTGTTAGCGTGCCAGATAGGTGTTCAGATGTGACTCTTGGGCACGTAAAAGTCAATAAATGATTAATTTCCCTAGATTTTTGTCGGAATAAAAACATTAATAAAAATTGCATCATGTAGAAAACTAAAAAGTACATAAAAATAATATCAAAAATAAATAGATTTTACGTTGAAATTTGGTTCAAAGCAAATGTCAATTCAAATATTTTCATTTCCCTATAATGTATATTGTTTGGTTCCATATTCAACGTTAAAGTAAAACTTGTTTGGGTCCATAAGGACATTATATATTAAAAGGTTCATTTGTTCAATGTCGGCCCGCGACTCCCTGCTGTACAACAGTTATGACTTCTGCTATGAAGACATATTTTATATTATCACAACTGTGTTTTACTAGATTGTCATTCATTATCAGTTTACACAGCAGCCTCCACGTGTTGCCGGGGGGAGTTATGGTCGTAACTAATACATGATTCAACGCTTATATCTGCTTACAACTACGTCATAGTCTGTTATAAACGTATGTCTGTTATTAAATGTTTATATACTGCCTAGAAAGGCTAAACTAAGTCACTTCATCCAAAACTGACCCAGAATCTGACAGCGAACCAGTTTAATCTGCAGTTTTCTCAACGTTGTAACGTTTAGCCTCTCTTCGACGTTAGCGACGCACGTCGCAGAATTTTAAGCTCTGTGATTGGATGTTTCTTGCCCAAATGCACCTTGGGAGTCGTAGTTCTCTCCTTCAGTTTTTATGTCCACAGGCTTCTTGTAACCTTTGACTTTTTGTTAGATGTTTTCTAACACAGCTGTTCAACCAGGAAAGTTTCATGTCCGTCCAGCTGTGCGTCACCAACGCCACCTATGGCGAAAATGAATGTGAGGTGAAAACTACCAGCCCAACACGCCCATCGGTGATGTCACGGTGCACTGGAGCACACCGTGACATCACTGCAGCGAGGCGAGGTCAGCAGAGACAGGATTTTCTGGAGTCCGTGTTGTGCAGATTGCAGGGCCGCCCGAGACCGCTTCATGATCCGGGGCGGCACGGGACGAGCAAACCATCCGTGCTGGACCTCACTGATGCTCTGCTGTCTGAATGTGAGCACGTTAGCGAACGCGGTGTCGCCGCCACCGTCACACGTGACGCCGTCACACGTGGAGCAAATGTTCAGCCGCCAACATATTTTTTAAATTTGAGCTGAATTTGTTTTAGTGACGGCGATAAAGGCTGCTTTTCTCCGTCCGTTTGTCTTCTTTAATAACCAGCGACAGCCAGCGAAACCCTTCCTCTGTCTCGCTCCTCGTCTTCCTCCACAGGGTCACATGACTCTGCCATCCTGCTCGCTCGCCCACAGCTTGATTTCACTTTCGATTCACCGTCACCTCTCTCTCTCTCTAACCCGTCACACGCAGTCGAAGTAAACATTATATTCAACTTTGGCGAACTTCTATTCACAATAAAATATTGACCACTGATTGGAAATATTGACCTCTATGGAGGTGACATAGTCCAAACGAAATCGCATTCAGTCGTCCCTTTTTGCAGATAATGTCACCGTGTTTAAATGTATTGTTAATAGTTTTTAAAATTATTATTATTATTATTATTATTATTATTATTATAAGGGAGAAAAAAAGGTCTTTGGGCAAATATCGTAAATTTCAGAAATAACAGAAACAGCTGGAGGGGCGTGTCCCCGTCCGCAGGAAGCTAATGTGGGTTGTCGCGTCGTCGCTGCTGATTGGCTCAGGGCGACGTCTGCTCCGCCCGACTTTACTGCTTTATGAAAGATTTGATCGACTGTATTGACAAAAATGGTCTCCGTTGTTATAAGAGTAGGGTCAGGGCTTGGGAATACATTATGTGAACAGTCAGTGAGGGTCCTCACAAGTATAGACAAATCTGGGTTGAGGGCAGAAGTAGACACCGTAACTGCAGATCCTGCAGAACCTTTTGAAAATATTGTCATCACATTCAGTTAAGATAAAGTTTAGAAGCTACAAAACTTAAAATCATCAACAGTTTCATCCAGTTAACAGACGGCTCGCTGTCTGTTCCGATCAGCTGCTCCAACAGCGATTTTTAAGTTTTGGTTAAATGGCCGTAAGTGCGATAGCGCGCACCGAGGTGTCCCGATGGACCCGTCGCCCCCCTCCTCGCCCGTCTCTGTAACAGCAGGCTGAATGTAGTCCAGGAACCGAAGCAGCTGAAACGTGTAAACAAACAGGGCTGCGGTCGCAGCACACGAGCCGTCTGGAGGAAGAACAGACGCAAACAGTGAGCGTTAGCAGCACCTAGCGACGCAGCTACAACTGTCCTGTTAATGGCTGTACATGTAATGTATGTGCACACACACACACACACACACACACACACACACACACACACACACACACACACACACACACACACACACACACACACTCACACACACACACACACACTCACACACACACACTCGGTCGGTGTTTGTAAAGGCGTCTCTGCAGCTTTACGAGCCTGAAGCTCGAGGCTCCACATTTACTGCTGCAATTCTGTTTGAAGGAACAAGCTGAGACAGCGAGGGGCTCCTCCACCACTGCTCCTTCACCAGACCTCCTCCTCCTCCACCACTGCTCCTTCACCAGACCTCCTCCTCCTCCACCACTGCTCCTTCACCAGACCTCCTCCTCCTCCACCACTGCTCCTTCAACAGACCTCCTCCTCCACCACTGCTCCTTCACCAGACCTCCTCCTCCTCCACCACTGCTCCTTCAACAGACCTCCTCCTCCTCCTCCTGCCTCAGACCTCCTCCTCCTCCTCCACCACTGCTCCTTCAACAGACCTCCTCCTTCTCCTCCTCCTGCCTCAGACCTCCTCCTCCACCACTGCTCCTTCAACAGACCTCCTCCTCCTCCTCCTCCTGCCTCAGACCTCCTCCTCCTCCTGCCTCAGACCTCCTCATCCTCCACCACTGCTCCTTCAACAGACCTCCTCCTCCTCCTCCTGCCTCAGACCTCCTCCTCATCCTCCACCACTGCTCCTTCAACAGACCTCCTCCTCCTCCTCCTCCTCCTCCTCCTGCCTCAGACCTCCTCCTCATCCTCCACCACTGCTCCTTCAACAGACCTCCTCCTCCTCCTCCTCCTCCTGCTCCTCCTGCCTCAGACCTCCTCATCCTCCTCCTCCTCCTCCTCCTCGTGCCTCAGACCTCCTCCTCCTCCTGCCTCAGACCTCCTCATCCTCCTCCTCCTCCTCCTCCTCCTCCTGCCTCAGACCTCCTCCTCCTCCTCCTCCTCCTGCGTCTGCTGCATCTACATCTACATCTGCGCTCCCATCAGCCTCAGCTGCGCTCTGTGTTTACTGCTGACTAGCTAATGTTAGCATGCTAACACGCTAAACTAAGGTGGTGAACATTAAACCTGCTAAACATTAGCATGTTGGCATGATGACGTTAGCATTTAGCTCAAAGCACCGCACAGTACGGCATCACAGAGCTGCTAGCATGGCTGCAGACTCTTACGTGTCCCAATCCCCTGCGAAAGACTAAATGCTAAATATAAACTGTCTTAGTATACCGGGACGTGTCATGAAGAAAATAAAAGTTATCTGTGCCCACGATTTAGTAATTTTCGCGCACAAATTGCTAATTTATGCTCTCGGTTTCATATATTTTGCTTCCTCCCCTCCTGTCGAGGGCAGCAAACGCTTTGATCCGCTGGACGCTTGAAGACGACGATAAAGAAGACATTCATGAAGCGCCCGAGAACGCTGAAGCTGAAGCTTTCATCACCATCCAGGTCTTTAGGGCGAAACAGTCCGTTATCCTGTAAAATACATAACGTATTTAACAGCCAAGCCCAAACTAGATCCGCACATCTGAGTTTAAGGTCAAAATAAAACCGTAATAAATCCAAACGATCAGTAGTGAGAATGCGAAGTGAATGTAATTGCATCAAGGTGATGCATGATGCTAAATCCAACACGTCCTCGTACCTAAGCGACAGAACGACGTATTCGACCTTCGTCGTCACGGTAACAATAAACAAGGGGGTTAACGTTGTGAAGCGGTCGCAGTTTGGTTAGGAAAGGGTCGTGGTTTGAGTTCGAATAAGTACGTTAGTTAACTTACGTCATGTGACTTACCTCACCTGACTTCCTCCTTTGCTGCCGTCGCGATTACTCCGGCCACTAGAGGTCGCCGCCTAACAGTAAATATGGCTCGTAATAAGCTGCTTACACTGTCGACCCGTGCGGCCGTATTTCTGGGGAGTTCGGTCGCTCTAAATCGAGTAGGAATTATTAAATTGTGCGCATGAATTAGTTCTTTTTTCCTCCACGACCCCTCCGTAATATACTGGTTTGCAGTGAGTATAGAAGGAAATGAACATACTTAAACATTTTATACTAGCATGAAATGAAACAACGTGCGCATGTCAATTCAGTTATTTAACCAGTTTTTTTTTTTGCAGCTGCTCCATTTCCTTTGTGCGTTGCACTGAGACACAAGAGCGTCCGTCAGCAACACACTCAGCAGTGTTTTTACTCTGCATCCTGGCTGGTTTCCGGTGTGAACTCACTGCAGACTCAAACCTGCGCAGAAACACTGTCTGGAGTTGGGACACTAATTTAGGGTTTTCACTTGGTGAACCTAAAGACGATGCAGCCTGTTGCGGCAGCTGATCTAATCATAGTCATCACTGCTTTCAACCACTGATCCCTAAGTGAGTTACAAAATGCTTCACAGAATAAATACAAATTTAAAGAACAGGAATCAAAACAAAGAAGACAGTTTCATTGTTTTGTGATTAAAAGTGAAGAAAAATGGGAGAAAACACAAATGAACTGCTTATTGTGCACCAGAGTCCCTTGTCATTTCCTAGTAATTAATGAAAACAGTAAATGGTACTACAGAACAATCTCAGCTCGAGGTCCGTTTCGTCCATTACACAGTGTTTGTGTCACATTGTGTATTGTTTTGTTTTTTAACCAGTTTTTTACTTTTTAAAATTTCATTTAAAAAAAAAAAAAAGACCAAAATGAGCACCAGTTATTAAATAATGTCGAGGAATAAGATGTAATAAACTTAACGACTTAATTAACAGTAAAACTGAATCGTCACTCGAGGCTTTGACAAATAGATTCTCGTAAAATAAAGTCGTAAAAAGGAATTTACATGGCACAGAATTTGCAACCTGAGGCTAAAACACGCGTCTTGTAAAAACCTGAATCCAGAAATGTTGTTTAACAGTTATCAGAGCTGTGTCGACGTCTTCATTAACTGTAAACCCAAACTGCTTCACACTAAAAGCCTTTAAAGATTAGAGTTGGAATATTTTGGAGAGGTTGAAATATACGGTTATATACGGTATATACCCCCCCACCCTTACTTTGACAAATCCACTCCTCTCATTAGGGCGTTACCTGCCTTTGTGCTGGATGCATTAGCATGAAAAGAGGATCGGCGTGAGGACTTTAAGACGGCCCGTAGCTTCACTCATAACAATAGGAAGCGTTTGGTCCAAACCCTCGCTGGGGGCTGCTGGTGGGGGAGGTGGGGGAGGGGGGTAACTCCTCCAGGTGACTGTGTTGTCCAGTCAGATAAAGGTGTTACAGTCTGCTTCACGACTTTATAGCCATGCTACCTGTACCTCCAGACTGACGGATCTCAGCAGCTGTTGGATGGACTGTCGTGAACTTTTATCCACACGTTCGTGCTCCCCTCAGGATGAACTGTAATCACTCTGCTGATCCTCTGACTTTCCATCTAGCGCCACCATCAGGTCGACACGTTAACGCGTCCGACACTTTGGTTTCTGACCTGCAGAGCTGCTGACGCTCCCATCAGCCTCAGCTGCACTCTGTGTTTACTGCTAACTAGCTAATGTTAGCATGCTAACACGCTAAACTAAGGTGGTGAACATTAAACCTGTTAAACATTAGCATGCTAGCATCGTCACTGTAAACACGTTAGCATGCTGATGTTAGCGCGGCTGCAGGCGGGCGTCTCAGCAGTGGTAATGAGAGAGCGGCGCTTTCTCTTTCCAAAGCAGATTTTTATGCCAGTCTGGGAATCGAACCGACGACCCCTTTAGACACAAGTTTGCTTCTCCAACCTTTAGTATTCCAAACTTTACAGTAACTGGTATTTTCTCAAAGCCTCAAAAAACAGAAAACAAAGGCTGAGGGTTGGTTTTTATCAACTCAGACGCTCGAAGCTGCAGTCAGCGAGGATGCAGGTTCTCACTGAGAGTCAGCTGATCAGAAGGAAACTAGATAAACAGCAAAAAGTACCCGAATCACCGAAACACACACACACACACTGAGCTTACTGGAAGATTAGATGAAACCCTATTGATCCTTTAAGAGATTTAGAGACACAAAATGCAGCACATTTATCAGGAAATGCACGTTTCAGTGTGTGAAAACCTGTTGGAAGGCGTCCTCTCAAGGTAAAAGGGAAAGCACGCTGAGCCCGAGAGATGAAAACGGGGTTTGCAACAGGTAGGAGAAAAGAAGTGTAACTTCCTGTTCGTTTTAGAGGTGTGATGAACTCTGTTCCTCCTGTGCAATGTTTCAAACTGACCGGGGGAGAAAAACAAACAGTCGAGCGCGTCCAAATCTAAATTTAGCTCAGCGAGTTTACCCTGGAGATAAAGGAAGCGTTCGACATTTTGGGAAACGTGCGTCTTTGCTGTCTTTCTGTGAGGGAGATGTTAAGAAGGATATTAACTTCATGTCTGTGTGAACGGAGCTGGAGTCAGGATGTGGTTAGCTTAGCTTAGCATAAGAAGATAACTGATAAAAGCAGCTAGCATGGCTATAGACTATTAGCATAAAGGGAGAAGTACAAATTCCTTGTACCACAAAATGACCATAAACAAAGTGCGCATCATTTGGTTTGCAGAGGAAAAGCAACAACTCTGAGCTCGGGTTCTAATGCAGGTGATTTTAACCCAAAAACAGGTATTAATAGTTCTCACAGCTCTTTAATTAGTAGACAAATGAATCGTTGAAATGTACTGTTCGGCTTTTTACCCGTACGTTTCCATTCATGTATGTGAAATTTACCCAACGGGATTAAAAGATCAGCATGAGAACTCAAATTTGCGTATCATCTAGGACGCCAAAACAGTGCACGTTTCAAAAATAACACGAATCTGTCACCAATATGGCCGCCGACACGAATTCAAAAGTTATTCCAAACGTTTCGCAAAAGGGCAGAGTCGACGAGCAGCGGTCTCAGGGCAGCTACGACGCAATGTGCAGTTTCTATCAGTATCTTTTCTGGATGTTTCAAAAATATATCGCAGCTGGGGCGAAATCTGCGGCGACGCTTTAACTTCCTTCGTTACCAGAGATGGGACTTATCCGCATAATGGTTCCAGTTTGAGATGATGTGAGCGTGCACTGGGGGGCAAGAGAGGGCAACAGCTGATGAATCAATAGCAAACATCCCCAGCCGTCACAGGGACGTTGTATTGCGATAAAAAAAAGTATAAGTAAAGAATCTCCGTTAAACAACCGATCCACCAGAATAATGTTGCTTTGGGGCTCAAATACAGATTCGTGTTTACATAATATGTCTTTTTTTTATTCCATGAAGTATGCACGAGGCGAGAAATGACGCTCGTAGGTAGGAGAACGTGACGCTTGGCCTGGCGTAGGCGCTCATGCCGGCAGGTATCGGCCCGCACGGTGTCAGGCTGATACCTGCGCCCAGCCAAAGTGCTGCTGCTGCAGTGGATCGCAGTGGACGACAGCACCTGGGACGCCTCCCGACGTCCCGACTGAAGGACGAGCGCGAGTCACGAGCGTTTTACCTTCTTCTCTCGCCGAGTACGACAAATTCCACGTGTCTCGTGACGTCGACCAATAGGAGCACGGAGTGCTCGTCAGCTGTAAACACTTGGAAGCGAAAGAGGAAATGTCACAGGCGCAAGACGGCAAGCTGTGATTGGTCTGGGACCGACCTGTAGTCTCCGTGATGTCACCCGTAGGTTTCTGAAGAGCGACTGTGAAGCTCGCGTGGCGTCTCCGGCCGAAGCTGGCGAATGAAGCACCCACCTGTCACTCAAAGAGGCCACGCCCTAAATTATGCACGTTAAGCCTTAATATAATTGAAAGTTATAAACACCCGCCTCACAGTTGCCATGAACGGGGAAATTTTTTTGTAGCAGGCTGTAAACGTGTTTATTTCGGCGGTGAAGTCGGCCATTTTGTCACGGGGCCTCTGCGGGGGACTGACCCGCTTTGGGAGCCTCGAGCGGCCACTCGAGGAACTGCAGGTTTTGGCGCT